>NW_017890971.1:0-28600 GCF_001540865.1 Ananas comosus
AAGAAGAGATAACCTAAATGGCAATGTGGCTTAAATTTGGGTTTTTGCCCTATACAAGGATTTTTCGGGGACGAATTGACCCCGTAAACGCTAACTTGGGGTAGTCCTAAACACGTTGAACAACCTCGTTTATATATTTTCGAAAATGTTAAAGTATGAGTTATGTACAAAAAGAGCCTAATAGCGGGATCTTATTTTGATGATCAGGGCGGCGAACATCGGCTTTCGTAAAGTGCGGGGGCCTTGAATTTCAAGCCCACGACGACCAATAGAGGTGGGGGGCACCAGCCGAATCGTTGGATTCCCTCTATCTATTCTCTATTTGTTTGAGCCATATATATATATACCCATTCATGCATAGAGGAGCTACATGTTAACTTGGTTTTGAATTGCAATTTTAATCATCTAACGTAGTTGAACATAGAGAATGATAGAACCAAAATGGACATGTGTGATTGGACCCTCAAGTTGTATGAATGTAAGAATGGACTTGGACAATAGAAAACAAGGGTGTCATTGACATAGAAACAAGAATTGCATTGAGAGATGAACCATTTAATATAGTTTAACCCATAATGACATGGTCGACGATAAAGCCTTGAAAGTGGCAAGAATAAATAGATAGAGACCTATCGTGATATTGGCATTGTGACTAATGGCTATGAGTCCTCAAGTTGAGGATTAGATCGATACTCACCTTTCGTCTTGGCTTGAGGGAGGTCGCTCCCCCTCGAGCGGTGCGCTCCGGAGTTGGTCACCACTGGGCGTGGTAAAGTCCCACCAGTTGACGGTCCCTAGGGAGATTCGAGTCCCCCGTTATTAAGGGTTTTGGGTTGTGAGTTATTGGGGTTAACAGAGTTAACCGGTAAGATTGGGTAAGAGCCAAAGTTTGTTTATGATTGGAGCATGCATGCATTTCCATTTTCGCATTGAAATTGTATATCTACTGACTCTTTCTTGCAGGCATAGTATTAGTTGCATTAGTAATGGTTACTTTCCTTCCTTTTAAATACTTATGCCTGGATAGACCTAGTGGGTAAGTCGGCGAGGTCGGATGCCGAGCCCACTGGGAACTTCGTTGTAGTTCTCACACCACTAACCCTACAGGTCCTAGCACGAGCGGGGCGGCGGAGGACCGAGGCAAGGGTTTGGCGCCGTAGGTAGCGGCCACCGGGGACTTTATGCATTTTGTAGTCATTCCCTTTTTGTTATACATGTATCAACTTTATTTTGTTGATTTAGGTATGTAAAGTGAAAACAATCATGTATTTGGTGGATGACTAAATGTAAAAAGATATGATGGTTGAATGGAATGTAATATTATTACTTACTTGAATTTGGTTCAAAAGAAATCAAATATCACGTGTGTTGTATATTTAGCTTAGAGCTTTCGCTTCCGTTGTTGCTTGCCCTCGAGTAAGCCTTGTATTGTTTATGCAATTCTCTTGTTGATTGCCTAATTATATGTGTCGTTGGAGCCTTGGGCGGACAGGGGAGGCTCTGTCCGTTCGGCGTCTGTTGACGTGACCCAAATCCGACCAAATTGGCGGGGATTGGGGCGTGACAATTACATTTACATTTTACATTTTACATCATCGACATAATAGATGAAATATACAAGGGTGCCTCTATACATAAAGGTAGCACACTACCTAGAGCACGATAACCACGCCACGAGCCCCGATCGCCCCGCTCGCGCTAGAACCTGCATGGTTAGTGGGATGAGAACTAGAAGAAGTTCCCAGTGGGTTCGGCCACCGACTGCGCCGATTCGCCCACTAGGTCTATTTCAGGCATATGTATTTCAATAAAGAAGGATAAGAAACCAACTAATGCACTTCTAATACAATGCCTGCAAGAAAGCAAATCACAGATAGATATTCATATTCAAATACATGATGATTATGCATGCATGTCCTTTTCACTTTCCTTTAGTCTTTACCCAATCAACCTGGGGTGCTCCTGGTTTACCCCAACTCACAGTCCACACACTTTCCTTTGGCTTTTACCCAATCAACCTGGGGTGCTCTTGGTTTACCCCAACTCACAGTCCACATATCCCGTCTAACGGGGGAGGCACAAGGCACAACCACCCGAAAGATCTTCGCCGGGCACGTCCACCCGTGGTGTTTGTTCACTCCGGAGTACACCGCTTGTAGAGGAGCGACCTCCACAAGTCGGAACCAATACATGTGAGTATGATCCCCTCCTCAATTTGAGGAGGTGTAGCCAAACCTGTCTCAATGCCACAATGCCGATGAAAGGTCTCTACCTATTCATATATGTCACTTTACTATTTTCCAATATCACAATGGTCCTGATGCCACAATAAGCTAAATCTTGTTTAGTCATTTCTTTTAACCATGATGCCACAATACCGATGATAGGTCTTTACCTAATCATGNTTTGGAGATCTATGATGTATTAGTTTACTTTATGCTTTAGTAGTATTATTTTCTTTTGACTCTACCTGATGTTAGAACCTAGCTATATACTTGCTCTGATATCCCTAGTTGTAGATTTTCTCTTGCTTTACTCTTCCGCTTTTGTGTAGACGCCTTATATGTGTAGACATATGGCAGGTCTGGGCGCGCTACCGGGATGGCCTCCGCCGGTCCCGGGGCGTGACAGATTAATTTGGTATCAGAGCCTAGGGTTAAGTCTTAGTAGACCTAGCAAACCTTAGGCCGGTTGGACTATTGGAAATAAGCTCGTGAGAGACGAGGTCTATTTGACTTGTAAAGCGAAAGTATCATGATTGTGTATTGTTGATAACTCCAGAAAGTGGAGTTAAATCGAAGTGTATCGCTTCTAATTTCGCGGAGGGTTACGTTGGCGGCCGACAACGTAACATCGAGAGTTAGCAGTATGGGACACTTCCTTACTTTCGCATGATTGGGGTATTGGTATTTGAGCGAGGTTGCGATAGCGTGGGTTTTATTAACTTGCGCTTTTATGATGTTGTAGTGATGATGCCGACTCCACGCTCTAAGTCTGTTAGAGCGGACGATGCGACAACTTTTGAGGAAGCGGGGACATCCGCTACCTCCGGATCCGGCGAGGTCCGTGCATTGAAGAGCCAACTTGCGGCCCTCACTGAATTGGTGACGCAGCAGGCGGCGGCGGCGGCTCGACGGCAGGCAGATGCAGCATGCCGACAGGAGGCACAGATGCAGTGCCTAGAGGATCTTCTACTGCAGCAGGTAGCTGCTATGGAGGCTCAGATCCCTGTACCACCAGCGCTGGTAAAGATAGTTGCGCCCAGGGGGTCGTCCCCTGTACCCGACACTTTGCGAACGGCACCGGCGGTAGCACCTCAGGAGGAGGTATTTGCGGCACCACCAGCTCAGGTGCCTGTGGCAGCGGCGGTTTTTCCCTTGACGATTGAAGGAGCGGAGCGGCAGCGGCTCATGGAACGCCTCAACGAGTTCAGGAGGTGCGATCCCAGGATCTTTGATGGAGAGAAAGCCGACTACTGGATCGTTGAGATGTGGTTGATGCACATGGAGAAGTTATTTCGCGACACCTTCGTGGAGAAGAGAGACAGAGTTTGGCTCGCCACTCACCACTTGGACGGCGAGGCCTATAGCTGGTGGGTGGGCATCTAGGATAATCCCAACACCGATTTAGCAGCGATCTCTTGGAAGAGGTTCAAGGAGCTCTTATTGGAACACTACTTCCTCGTCCGTGTTAAGAAGAAGATGGAGCAGGATCTGCGCGAGTTACGCAAGGGGGATCGGACCGTGGCGGAGTACGAGAGGGAGTTCTCTCGGTTCCTACACTGTGCGCCTTTTGTTGTGCGGGACGACGAGGATAAGGCTCGCATCTTCGAGCGAGGACTACGGCCGTCTATCTTTTGGCTGGTACAATCTTTCGACCCTCGGACTTACCAAGATGTGGTGAACCGTGCGCTCATTGTGGAGAGCGGCGCGGCGGACTTGCAGGAGCGCCGAGAAGGCATGGACTAAGGAAAAGGCAAGAGGCCCGCGGCTGAGGGTGCGAGTCAGACGCACTCTGGGAAGTCAACGAGATATCCCAGGAACCGGAGCCAATCGCGAGGATGTGGCCCATCTGTACAGCATGGAGAATCCGAGCGTCGTCAGACTCTGAGCTGCGTCCTCTGCGGTGGTCGTCATTACCCACGGCAGTCCTCCGTCGGATTGCCCAAGGGGTTCTGTTGCAGCGCCATCGTCAGCATCGGCACCAGTGTTACCGGGTCCCAGCCGGGAGATGCCCTCTGCCCACTACCAGGCCGGGAGGCCACCTGTCCAGAGACAGATGGAGGGGTCATGACGGGCCCCGAGCGGGCGTACGTATGCGGCCCCGACGGAGGAGGCAACAGCAGCCGAGTTTGTGTCATAGGTATTAGTCCCTTTTGTAGTATTTGAGTTGTGCATTGTTTGCTTTTGGTGCATTGCATCCTTATTCTGATCGGCTATTTTCCGAGTTGCATGGCATTTCGTTAGTTCGCTGTTTGCGACGTTGGACATAGTGAGATAATGCCATAAAGAGGTGTTGGACTTAGTAAACCTCACTTGAGGCATAGACTAGACACCTGGGGTTGCTAGTGTGCATTTTCATGTTAGAGACATGATGACTGTTGAGTTGCATTTCCATGTTAGAGACATGATGACTGTTAAGTTGCATTTCCATGTTAGAGACAAGATGACTGTTGAATTGCATTTCCATGTTCGAGACATGATGGCTGTTGAGTTGCATTTCCATGTTAGAGACATGATGACTGTTGAGTTGCATTTCCATGTTAGAGACATGATGACTGTTGAGTTGCATTTTCATGTTAGAGATATGATGACTGTTGAGTTGCATTACCATGTTGGAGACATGACGACTGGACTATTGAGGTATTTACCATGCTTGCTTGCCATTTGTGCTCATTCGCACATACTTGTGAGGGTCGCTCCCCACAAGCCGGCACTCCGGAGTTAGCCTACGCGACTTATGCTCGCTCGTGCGGTATCGAGTAGCCTACGGGGCCTGGAGGGTTAGACTCATTCCTCAAGTGGGAATGCTGGAGCTACCACTGGCACTTAGGCTGCACAAGCCGGACTACACCTGTGTAGATCCTGAATGAGATTGAACCAGAATATTAAACAACAAGTTGACAATCACTACTAGCTGGGTTATATTAGTTGGACTCTTGATATGCTATGGCATAGGGTTGGACATTTGGGCATATAGTATACTTGACAGTATCGCTTATTACATTGTAGTATTTTTGGTTGCTATGATAGTACATAGTAGATATATAGGAAACTTCGGGACATATAGCATACTTCATAGCATTACTTGTTGCATCATAACATATTGCTTAAGTTTCGGCATATTGGATCATGTAGAGTAGATGTACTCCATGTTGACATTCAGAATACTTGTGGCATATTGGTATAGCCTTCTCTATATGCTTTCTTTTCCACAGTTATATTTTCTTATCTATATCTGTTTATGTTTTGGGCCTAGTGGTGCAATTTAGTGCAGGTCAGTAATTGCCCACTGGGAACTATAATTTATAGTTCTCATGCTCCCTGTTTTATGTCTTCTTTCAGAGACTTCCACTTCGGGAGAGGCTCGGGATCGCGGGAAAGGTATCGCCTTCGGCTAGCTATCGAGGGATTTGGCAATAGGTGGTCCACCTCTCTTTTGTTTTCTCTTGGGAGAGGTTGTGTGAGTTTTGTACCTGGTTATAGAGACCACCCTACTTATGTATTTGAAGATCTATGATGTATCAGTTTACTTTATGCTTTAGTAGTGTTGTTTTCTTTTGACTCTACCTGATGTTAGAACCTAGCTATATACTTGCTCTGATATCCCTAGTTGTAGATTTTTTCTTTCTTTACTCTTCCGCTTTTGTGTAGACGCCTTATATGTGTAGACATATGGCGGGTCTGGGCGCGCTATCGGGAGGGCCTGCGCCGGTCCCGGGGCGTGACACCCTGGTTGTGAAATTTAGGGTTTTTGGATTTTAGCTCTTTGGATGGGATCAAATGGATCCCTAGCACCATGAATGGTGGGATTGAAGCTAGAATCTAGGGTTTTGAGATGCGTTTAGCTTGATGCTAACCTTAAGGCACCAAAATAGGGTTTTTGGTAAAGTATGAGATTGATCTCATTTGAGGCCTTGTAAACCTAATTGGCAGGTGCCTAAACGCGGGGCGAAGTTGGATTTTGCATTCGTCAAGCGGGTGAAAAGCTATTGGCAAAACAAGACCGACCAAGCTTCATTTGGACCAAGAAGGCTAAAGCCTCGTCGTAAAGTTCGTTAGAGGGCATTTCTAGAGCCTCCGTACCCTCAAGAGGTGGGGGGTGTCATCCCGAAGCATTCGGATTTCCTTTTATGTCTAAGTTATTTATGTTGATCATATTGCATTATAGGATTAATAGATGTATATTTTCTTTTCCTTGCATGCTTCTTAGTAGTGTAACTTATAAGTCGAACACATGGACTAGGGTAGCATGAGGATTGGGTCTTGTGACATGAAAAATCCTATAATGGCATAAAGAACCGAACTTGGACATAGCCTAGTAGAGTGGCATTGAACGAGTGTAGTAGAAACACTAAACATGAACGAGTGGCAAGTAGAATAATTGAGACATTTGCTACAATGACTGAACGAGTGGCATCGAGTCTAGTGTAGTAAACAGGTCATGAACCTAGGGATAGTAGTGGTCGCAACATTAATTATATATCATGATTGTGCAGCAGAGGCACATTGACCCTTGTAGATAGGGTATCCTCTTGTGAGGATTGGATCATACTCACTAGTCTGTTTTCGCTGTCGGTGGTCGCTCCACCGTGGCACGAGTCTCCGGAGTACTTTACTAGGGGCAGACGTAGTTGTCCCGCAGACGGTCTCGGTGTGCGAGTGCAGCTTCTCCTCACCTATGAGATTGAGAGTGAGTCGAGGGCTTAACCTACGGGTTAGCCAAGTAGATTGGGTAATAAACATGAAATGCATAGTAGATTTGCATTATTACCTTGAGTAGACATAGTGTATATTGTAGTTTGCATTGCTATGTACCTTTCTATACTCATGACATGATACTAGCATGATAGTAGTTGTTGCATGCATTATTATCATTGGTGGCATAATAGAGTAGTTGCAGTTCATTTCTCTATATAACTATCTATCTCTCTATCTGTGCCAGCTTAGACCTAGTAGGAAAACCGGCGGCGTCGGCGGTCGAACCCACTGGAAACTATATTTATATAGTTCTCACCCCATGTGGTTTTGGGGTACAGGTACACACAGGGGCAAACCGAGCGAGGATCGCGGCAAGGGCATAGCGCCCTAAGTGAGCATAGTTAGTAGCTTTCCTTTATGCATTAGAGTACCCTCGTGTACTAGAAGATGTTTGGATTGTTATCGGAGAGCTACTTGTATTTTGGAGAAAAACATGTATTTACATTTTGGAAGATGAAAATGTATTGTAATCAACTTATGTAAATGTTGAATGGTTGTAATAGCTAGATATTTTTCTCTTTATACACGTACATTCACTTGTGGTTCTTGCTCTTAGTAGTATTGCACTTGTGTGCATAGTATTTGAACATGTATGTTATTTAAGCAATTCCTGGGTGCTTAATTGTACTTGATCAGGTTGACTGGCCTTGGGCGTACAGGGGAGGCCCTGACCGTTCGGCGTCCGTCCGCCGCGCCCGAACCGGACCAAATTGGTAGCGGCCTCGGGGCGGGGGGCGTGACAGGCACGGCCACGCACCGTGCTTTATCATGTCGTACCATGCCAACAAGTACTTGGCATAACGTCCTCCCACGACACTTAAATCCTTTTGAACATGTTTGCCTCCTACTGCTCTACCATATCACCCTATCCTCTTATCTCTCTCTCTTTCTCTCTAAATGCATTTTTAACCCCAAAACCTTCTTTACCCCAAGAGGATAAGGTTGACGGTAGCCCTCGGAAGCTCATTCCTTCTAGCTTCTTTTCTCCTATCTAAGGTTAGCCAAAGGTTTGAGCCATGACATCCAGGTTTCTGTCTGCCAATTTCACCTCCTTGGTAGGGAAGTCCATTGCCACCTATGAGCTTCACCCAACATTTCGAGGGGATCCCAAGCTTCACCTTTTTCTTCTTATTATTACCATCTTCTTTTCTTTTGGTTGCCTTCATTTTCTATCAGTTAAAATGTTTCCGACCCGAAAACTGGTTTTGAAATACTAAGTTACAAAAACCACGAGAAAGCTGTTTGAAAGTCGTTATTCATAAGGAAACTCTTTTCTTTTAAAACACGATACCACGAGGGGTAGAAACCTTTCCATTTTATGAAAATCCAGAAATCATTGTCTCATTCGGAAAACCAACTGAAATATGAATATTTTAACATAATGAAATACTGAACCATATAAACCGACTAAGCTATATATCAATAGAAATAATAAGGGTAAAAACTAAACCGAATAACCTCGGTCGGAAGCACTATCGGCCGCTACGACCGTACCTCACGTCTCGTCTCAACCTCACCGCCCGCAATACCTGAAAAATAGTGGGGGAGGTGAGAACATATAAACATGTCTCCCCTCCCAGTGGGTACCGCAAGCCGATGAAGGCGAGGAGTACTCACAGGATCAAGAAGAGATAAACAACAATATGGGTAAGTGTAATACTAAATACAGTAGCAACAATAATGAACGAAAGAGATAGAACTATAAATGAAAGAACAACTGCCGCTACTGTAATGAACAACTGAAAGTATATATGCAGCTAAACAATAATAGCAAGACAAGTGTAAAGAAAGAACTGAAGGTATACAAACAACAACCGCTACGATAGCTATATGCGTCAATCGGTCAAGAAGTCCAAATATACCTAATCTGAAATCTGCCCTATTGGTCCGCAGACATCAGGCCTGTGCCACGATAGCTCGATCTGTACATGACCCTCGCATAGAGCACCCGAGTCTGAAAGCATGTAACCCTCGCATAAAGCACCCGGGTCTGAAAGCATATAACCCTCGCATCAAGCACCCGGATCTGAAAGCATATAACCCTCGCATCAAGCACCCGCGCTCACGGGTTGGCACTTCAACCACTCTTCCGGAAAAGAACACCCTCTTGCAGTGGATCAGACCGCTGGTGTTCGTGAAATGCGTACATGCAGTGGCGATCAATGCTGATATGCTCAAAGGCCAAACGTCGGCAACCAGCCGACAATTCTGCCCACAGGGCTCATCGACCGTATAGGTCATCAACTGTAAGGAAGCACAAGAACTGACCACTCAGGTCAACTAGGATGGGACAACATCAACATCCTCTCAAACATATGCAAATACTGCTCAATGAACCATAAGGACTGACCACTCAGATCAACTAGGATATATGCACAACGAATCGACGAATAGGTCATCAGGGTGTATCAATAGAATCCAGAACTACCGTCGGCCACTAGCCAACAATCCAACCCCTCTAGGGTACATCGACCACAACGGTCATCGAACGACAGAAGTCAAGGAACCGACCAAATGTGTCACAAATACGAGATACGAGAACCAACCAACCAAGTCACTGGTATGAAGTACCAGAATCGACCAACCAAGTCAATAGATACGCACATAGATAGAACCACTCTACTCCTACTCAGGATACTAAGCATGCACACAACGAGTAGAGTATAATGGAATAACATGGGTACAAGGCTCAATGTATACTATGCAATAATAACAACAGAAGAGTAAGGGTAAAAAACCATCACCGAGCGTGCACCACTGCACCGACGTCGGATCGAAGTACCCACCTGTACAACTGTCGCGCCTGTCTTCTGACTGCAAAAGAACGTCAACCGGACCTAAGGAGGGTCCACTAGGTTAGTGTCTAACCCACAACTAAGAAACCCTAAAAGCATAACCCCACAAATAAACCCACGAGAATCGGTTTTCCAAACCGATCGCCGTACTACGCCGGAAGTCCCGTAATCGCACCGAGACTCCGACGGGACCCACGGACTGTCCCGAAACTCACCGACTCGTACCACGAGTCACCCGCTGCCACTAAATACAAATTTAAGTGTGACTTGGCAGCAAAGACCTTAACTCACTCGAAAACGATTATCGTCGGATAATCGTTTCGATCCGGGTTCCCGGAAGTATCGATTTCGACACCGGAACCCACCGTCGCTCACCCGTCGTTTTCGAACCCTTGAAACAATGCGAGTGACCAGCCAACAAAGCTCGGCGACGTGGCAAATGGTCACCAAGTATCGTCAGAAGAGTTCCGAAATGAAATCGCGTTTCGTCGGCGAATTTCGCCGAAAAACACGCTGGAAATGCATTTTCGATCTTCGCAAAGGTCTGGGGCCTTGGACAATCAGTCCAGAGGTCACCCACTGCTCACCCATGCTGCCAGAAGACATAAAAGTCCTCCCGATTACCCAAAATCGCATTATTTCATGCGATTTTGGCGCTTTTATGGTCCGTCTACACAAACCAGAAGTCAATCAGCCAAACCGAGACATCCGTCGATAGGTCTCAGCATGTTGGAGGTCGTGCTCACCTTTCAGTGCAATTTCGGCCACTGCGGTAAGAGCGTGAGCGACGCGAACTTCAGCGAAACTGCGCGCTGAAATTAAAAATGCTTCAAATTCACTCATCTGGGGGTCTTTAACCTTAAATGAGGTGAGCACTGTGATCAGCGCTGACCGACGATCACCGTGGTCACCTCCGGAGGCATCAGAACAGCCTCAGGTCGCCGGAACATTGATCCCAAACCGAAACAATGCGCAGAACAGCAAAAACATTGCTTACCGGCCAGGGCAGAGCTGGGGCTTGTCGGCGGCGGCCGGACGACGGGCGCTCAGGCCGGGGACGAGCGCGGCCGGTCGATGGGGTCCAGGTCAGGTGCTGGCCAGCGGCGGGAGGCGGCCGGTGGCGCGGCGGCTGCGATCCAATCCGCCAAGCTGCTCTCGGGTTCAAGGGTGCCGGCGGCATGGCGGCGGCCGGAGGAGGTCGGGGCGACGTCGATCTGTCGCCGGAGGCCGAGGGTATCATGATGCGCCCCTCCGTGGGCGGCGGCATCGTGCGGTGGCCGAGGTGGCTCGTCCTCGGCCCGCACCAGCTCTGAACGGCCGCGAGTGGAAGAGCGACGGCCGACGACTTCGGGGACATCCGGGGATGAACGCCGTAGGTCGCCGGAGGGGTCTGGAGGGCGGCACTGCCGACGGGGAGCGGCGGCGCCGCGCGGATGCCGATGTGAGATATTGAAATTCGACGATATCGGCTAACTTTGGCCAAATGGACCAAAATGGGCGATTGAACGGTTTGGACAAGTTTCATTCGGCATTCCAACAAGTTCGGAAGAGCAAAAATAAGTCCCAAAGGTGTTGGAATTATTTTGACATCGATCGGCGCGAAGTAGAGCCGAAACGGAGTGAAAACAGCATTCTGGAGCTGCTGTACCGGTACAAGGGTGATCGCTGTACCGGTATAACCATCACTGCCTTTACGGTTTGAGGGCTTCAGGTGTTGTACCGGTACAAGGTCCCCTTGTACCGGTACAAACCTGACGAAACCGAGACCCGAGCTCTCGGGTTTGCGCTCGGTTTGGCTGTCACCCAGGCCTTGTACCGGTACAAGAACCCGTGCACCGGCACAAGGAGCCCGAACAGTAAGGACTGTTTTGGAAAAATAGAAAAAATGGAGGGGCTCTTTGGATTTTGTTACAATAGAGGACTTAAACCCCTCTTTCTCAGCCATTCCCTCTCACTCTCTCAGCCTCTCTCTCCCTTTCACTTAGCTCTCTCTCTCTCTAACCGTAAGAAGAAGGAGAAGAAGAGAGGAGAGAAAGAAGGAGAAAAAAAGAAGAAAGGGAAGGAGAAGACCAAGAAGAGGAAAATGAAGCTCTCTTCCTCCTCTTCCTCAAGCTAGGGCTTGCGTTGGAGCAAACCCTAGAGGTAAGCCTTAACCCTAATGTTGGATTTCTAGGGTTTGAGGATTTTTGGTTGGTTTTGATGGTTCAAATAGAACCTAATGAGCTTAGAGAACATGGATTTAGCTCACAATGAAGCTAGAAACCATGGTTTCCCATGGGTGCTAAACCTAGGGCTTGGTTTTGGGATTTTTGGAAATATGTGGGAGTGATCTCTTTTGATGGGTTAGAAACCTAATTTCTATGCTCCCAAATGCGTAGGCGAAGACGGTTCGTCGATCCATCGAGCGAGTGCGCAGATATCGCCGATTTGAGTGCTCTAGGGTTCGTTTTGACCCGAGGCGTTGAAGCGGCGCACGTGGACCGCGACGCCGAGTTTAGTAGCTCTACGGTACTACCACAAGGTGGGTGGTGACCATCCCGAAGCAACCGGGCTACCTTCTATGTCTAAGTTTTAAAAGTCGATCTAATTGCATATTGTGCATATTCATATAGGGCTAAAGATGGATATTGTTACTTATAATTGCATGCTAGTAGCTCAATATATCTTGCTTGGTTGGTTCATGATCTAGTATGCATGATGATTATATGATGAAAACTCTATGATAAAGATCTAGACCCTATATGAGATGATTAATGCTTATGTTGCTAAAGAACTAGTATGATGTAACTAGTGTAGAAAATGAGTCTAAATGACGAGTGGCATCTAGTTAGAAAACTATGACGAGTGACATCTAGTTAGAAAACTCTGACGAGTGGCATATGATTGTTGATGACCTTGATATTAGAACATTAGTGTAGTTGAGACACTCTGAGATTGGGTACAAGAATACCTTGATTCCAAGATGATGTTGCCCTTAGAGGGTAGGTTGCTGTTGTTCGTGAGTTGATCGTGCTCACATAGCCTGTCTGCGCTTGGAGGGGTCGCTCCCCACAAGCTGTGCACTCCGGAGGTTGGTCACTAGAGGGACAGTCAGTGTGCTGTCTGGACGGTCTGTGTGCTGTCCACAGGCGGTCTCGGGGAGTAGTTCAGTGAGACTTTCCCTATGAGGCTTACACGTGAGTTATGCTTGTGAACCTCGAGTTCACCTGAGATTTGGTTATTTAGTGAGTCATACTCATTATTGTTGTCCATGATAGCTAGCTTTCATAGTTGTTGTTGTTGTTCATAGTTGCTTACTTATCCAGCTTTATTTATTGTTCATACATCCATGATATCAGATTGAGGCATAGCTTCATATACCTGTTTTCCATACCTGCTTTCAGTTCAGCTTAGCTTTCTATATATTGCATATACATTTCTCTATGCCTGCTTAAGACCTAGTGGGTAGATCGGCGGAGTCAGCGGCCGAACCCACTGGGAACTATTCGTAGTTCTCACACCCCACGTTGCAGGTGCTAGTTCGAGCGTCCCGACTGAGCGGGAGGATCGCGGCAAGGGCTTGGCGCCCTAGCGGTATCAGTTGATAGCTTTACCTTCCTACTTGCATTAGCTCTACCCTGTACTTTTGCTTACATTTTGAGAGTAGATGTTGTATAGGGTGAGATTTTGGAGAGCATTGATGTATTTACATTTTGGAAAAGAATGCAAGTTGTATTAAAGTTTAAAATGATATCGAAAGAGGTTTAATATTTCAATTATGTCTCAAATAGTTAAGTTTCTCTCTTTTGTGTACTTGTATGCTATTTACTTGTATCGCTTGCTCTTTGATTGTATAGCACTTTTTGTGCTCTCGTTATCGTTGTTTGATTTTGTATGAAATCAAGTTGTATTCCTGGGGACTTGTTGTACACAATCTGGTTGGTTAGCCTTGGCCGGACAGGGGAGACTCTGTCCGTTCGGCATCACGCCCGTCGCCCTCGAAATGGACCAAATTGGTACCGTTTTCGGGTAGTGCGGTTTCGGGTGTGACAGTTGTGGTATCAGAGCGAGTAAAGAGCAAGCAAAAGAGAGAGTCTAGGATGACCTAAGAGACTCTAGGTTGGTTAACCCTAAGGTCATAGGTGCGTGAGTGCGACGTGGACCTATGACGCGGCGGAAGCTAATTGATTGGGTTTGGAGTTGGTGTTACTCTAGTTATGGCTAGAGATGATTCAAGTGGTATTAATTTTTGGCTTAAGGTGATTGTGTTGGCGGCCGACAACACGATGCCGAAAGTCGAGAACTAAGACACTTGCAAGCTACCGCCTGATTGATGTTGTTTAATCGTTATGTTTCGTAATTACGACGATGTTGTTGGGTTAAGTAATTAACCAATTGTTTGCGTTTAAGGAGCTATGGCACCAAAGAGACGCTACGTGCGTAGGACCGCTCCGGCACCACCTCAAGAGGTGCCCAAGCCAGCCGTGCCTCCAGTGGCGCCAGGGCCAGCTGGGCCTACTGAGGTGCAGGAGTTGCGAGCGCAGGTTACGGCGCTCACGGGACGATTCGATAGGCTCCAGGAGCTACTGGAGCTGTAGATTGCGGCGGCGGCTGCGGCAGCGGGTCCAGGCCGCGGTCCGCCTGCGTCTTTGGTTCGCGTCCCTGATGCGGCCCAGGGTATGGGTGGCGTATCGGTTCCGGTGGCGGCACAACCCCCACCGGTGGACATTCCTCCAACGAGTTCGAGTTCTCCTACGCCCGCGGTGGCGGCTGAGGAGGCGGAGCGTGAGCGCGGCTATGTGGCGCTCACGAGGTTACGAAGTTTCACCCGCCTACTTTCGACGGAGAGGTGGTGGATCCAGCTGCGGTGGAGTCTTAGCTGACGGCTATCGAGACTCTATTCGAGGATATCTTCACCTTGGAGAAGGACAAGGTGAACTTGGCCGCTCATTGTTTCGAGAAATGGGCCAGGAACTGGTGGAAAAGGGTCAAGCAGGATCGATCCCCGGAGCTTCCCCCGATTGATTGGGCGGAGTTCCGCAGGCTACTGTTCGCCGAGTACTTCCCCGACAGCGACAAGAGAAAGATGTGGAAAGATTTTCGCAAGCTGAAGCAAGGCAACCGCACGGTTCGGGAGTACGAGCGGGAGTTCAACCATCTCCTGAGCTGCGTCTCGGACGTGGCGGTGACAGAGCAGGACCGGGTGGATTGTTTTGTTCGAGGACTCCGTCCCGGAGTATTCAAGACGGTGCATACCTTCAAGTTCCACACTTTGGCGGCAGCATTAGACCGCGCGCTATGGGTCGAGCACGGGAACGTTTGCGAGCGTGAGGACCGTGAGGTGTTCGACAAGGATAAAGGCAAGAAGAGACAGGACGGTGGTTCGGGCGGACAGTCGAGCTCCAAGAGGCCCCCGAAGTATCCACGCTCTCAGCCCAAGGGTCGTGGCGCAGAGCGATGCGTCTTTTGCGGCGGAGACCACCGACTGGTTGTATGTGAGCATCGCCGTGGGAGGTGCTTCAAGTGCGGGCAAGCGGGGCATGTCATCCGCAACTGTCCTCAAGGAGGAGCTTCGCCCGCTATGTCGACTGCATCGGCCCCGGCGGTTCCAGCTCGCTATGCCTTGCCCCCTCCTGCAGCATCTACTGGGCGAGCAGCGGCGCCACGCCAACCAGAGCCTGCACGATCTGCGCCGAGCGGGAGGATGTATGCTGTACCCGTGCACATTGAGGAGCCTTCACAGGCCGGCGAGCGCAACGTTGTGGCAGGTATAATTTTGGTTAAAGATGTTCGAGCTAGAGCTCTATTTGATACAGGCGCATCACACTCATTCATTAGTCGATCATTCGCACGAGCACATGATATCGAGTATCATCTTGGGGAGCATATTTGGCATGTTGAGGGCCCTGGACGATCATTTATGGTTAGGAAGCGATGTTTGGCATGTTCAGTGCAAGTAAATGACTGGGTTATGCCGATCGACTTATTGGTGCTCAAAAGGTTGAAGGAGTTCGATGTTATATTGGGCATGGATTGGCTCTCGAAGTACTATGTCGATCGATTGCCCGACGCGAGTTATCACATTTCGGGAGCCGGATCAAGAAGAGTTTACCTATCGAGCTTGCAAGAGCTCGTGCTTCGCCGCGACAGTGTCGGCAACTAGAGCGAGGAAGTTGGTGAACGGCGGTTGCACAGCTTATTTGGCGACCGTTGTGGAGATTGATCGAGTGGTTCCGACCCTCGAAGAGTTGGCGGTTGTGCGGGAGTTCCCCGACGTGTTTCCCGCGAAATTACCGGGTATGCCGTTGGACCGGGAGATCGAGTTTATGATTGACTTGGTTCCCGGTACCGCACCGATTTCTAAGGCCCCGTATCGCATGGCGCCGGCCGAGCTAAGGGAGTTCAGAGATCAATTACAGGATCTTCTCGACAAGGAGTTCATTAGGCCAAGCGTTTCGCCGTGGGGTGCCCCGGTATTATTTGTGCACAAGAAAGATGGATCTTTTCGACTCTGTGTGGATTACTGCGAGTTGAACAAGGTCACAGTAAAGAACAAGTACCCGCTACCCCGTATCGATGACTTGTTTGATCGGTTGCAGGGGTCGCGAGTGTATTCTAAGATTGACCTTCAGTCTGGCTATCACCAGTTAAAGATCAAGCCGGAAGATGTTCAGAAGACGGCGTTTCGTACGCGTTATGGACACTACGAGTTCACGGTGATGCCGTTTGGGCTTACGAATGCCCCAGCAGCATTCATGAGCTTGATGAACCGAGTGTTCCAAGAGTGTTTGGACCGATTTATCATAGTCTTCATAGACGACATTTTGGTGTATTCGCGTAGCGACGAGGAGCACGCAGAGCATTTGCGCACGGTACTTCAAATCCTTCTGGAGAAGAAGTTGTACGCAAAGCTAAAGAAATGCGACTTTTGGCTTCGAGAGGTCGCGTTTCTCGGACATGTTATTTCCGAGGGTGGAGTTTCGGTTGACCCGAAGAAAGTGGAGGCTATTGAGAATTGGACGCGCCCGACAAATGTAGCTGAGGTCCGTAGGTTTGTGGGCCTAGCAGGTTATTATCGACGGTTCGTGGAGGGGTTCTCGAAGATCGTGACTCCACTTACCCATTTGACACAGAAAGGCACCAAGTTTGTTTGGGATGATGAGTACGACCGGAGTTTCAAAGAGTTGAAGCAAAGGTTAACTTCGACTCCGGTACTCGCCCTACCGGTGCAGGGACAGGACTATGTCGTCTACAGTGATGCTTCTTATCTGGGTTTGGGGTGTGTGCTGATGCAGGGCGGGAAAGTTATTGCTTATGCATCCCGTCAGCTCAAGAGCTACGAGAAGAATTACCCCATTCACGATTTAGAGCTGGCGGCGGTGATCTTCACTTTGAAGCTTTGGAGACATTATTTATATGGCGCTCATTGCGAGATTTACACCGACCATAAAAGCTTAAAATATTTGTTCACCCAGAAGGAGTTGAATATGCGACAGCGGCGGTGGTTGGAGTTGCTTAAAGATTATGATGTTGATATTCTCTACCACCCCGGGAAGGCGAATGTTGTTGCCGATGCGCTTAGCCGGAAATCTGCCGAAAACCTAGCCTTGTGGGTTACTAATCAGACGCCCCTATGGTTGCAAATGGGGAAGATGGATCTTGAGGTTGTAGCTCCCGAGATTCCGGCGATGTTGATGGCGCTTGTGGTCCAGCCGACCCTATTGGACAGGATCAAAAGTCTGCAGCAAGCGGACCCGTTTCTCCAAAAGGTGCGGCAGAACATAGTCGATGGCCGCGGCGGAGATTTCACTATGGATGTTGACGGTGCACTTCGGTTTAAGAACCGGTAGTGTGTACCTGCGGACGAGGAGCTTCGCAAGCTTATACTCCAGGAGTCGCATCGGTCTCCTTATACTGATCACCCGGGCGGCACCAAGATGTTCCACGAGTTGCAATTGCTCTATTGGTGGCCGGGACTAAAGGCGGAAAGTGCTTAGTATGCCAACAAGTTAAAGCGGAGCGTCGATTTCCGGCGGGGAAGCTTCAGAGTTTACCTATTCCCATCTGGAAGTGGGAAGACGTATCGATGGATTTTGTCGTTGGCTTGCCTCGATCGACAGGTGGCCACGATGCTATTTGGGTGATTGTGGATCGCTTGACAAAGTCAGCACATTTTATACCGATCCATAACACTTGGGCAGGCGAGAGATTGGCTCAAGTATATCTCGATGAGATAGTGAGACTTCACGGGGTGCCGAAGTCGATTGTATCAGATCGAGACCCCAAGTTTATCTCACATTTCTGGAGGAGCCTGCAAGATGCCCTTGGCACGCGTCTCGAGTTTAGCATTGCATTCCATCCCCAGACAGATGGGCAGACAGAGAGGCCTATTCAAACTCTGGAGGATATGCTGCGAGCGTGTGCTATCGATTACAAGGGCGGTTGGTGTAAGCACCTGCCGATGGCCGAGTTCGCCTACAACAACAGTTATCATGCTAGCATGGGAATCGCACCGTTCGAGGCTCTATACGGGCGGAAGTGTCGATCTCCCATTTATTGGAGTGATGTAGGCGAGCGAGTTGAGTTCGGTCCAGATGTTTTGCGAGAGGCAGAGGAGAAAGTCCACCTTGCTCGCAAAAGGTTGCTCACGGCGCAGTCGCGGCAGAAAAGCTATTCGGAAAAACGCCGTAGAGATTTGGAGTTCGCTGTGGGCGACTGCGTGTTTTTGAAGGTTTCGCCGATGCGAGGCGTGAAAAGGTTTGGGGTGCGAGGAAAGCTAAGTCCTTGTTATATTGGCCCCTACGAGATCTTGGAGCGAATTGGGACGGTGGCGTAGCGACTAGCATTGCCCCCGAAGCTTGCGGGTGTGCACATTGTCTTCCACGTCTCCAACCTTCGCAAATACATGCATGACCCCGGGCATGTTCTAGTGTATGAGCCGCCGGAGCTTCAAGATGATATGAGCTATGAAGAGTTTTCGGTAGAGATTTTGGCTCGAGAGGTGCGTAAGCTAAGGAATCGAGAAATTCCCTACGTTAAAGTCCGGTGGAGCAATCATGATGATCGCGAAGCCACATAGGAGCTCGAGGACCAGATGAAAGCTAATCATCCTCACTTGTTCGAGGATTGAGGTAAGAGTTTAAGTTCGCGTTGTGAGTTAGTTGTTTCGAGGACGAAACTCCTTTTAAGGGGTGGAGAATGTGAGATATTGAAATTCGACGATATCGGCTAACTTTGGCCAAATGAACCAAAGTGGGCGATTGAACGGTTTGGACAAGTTCCATTCGGCATTCCAACAAGTTTGGAAGAGCAAAAATAAGTCCCAAAGGTGTTGGAATGGTTTCGACAATGATCGGCGCGAAGTAGAGCCGAAACGGAGTGAAAACAGCATTCTGGAGCTGCTGTACCGGTACAAGGGTGATGGCTGTACTCTACAACCATCACTGCCTTTAGGTTTGAGGGCTTCAGGTGCTGTACCGGTACAAGGTCCCCTTGTACCGGTACAAACCCGACGAAACCGAGACCCGAGCTCTCGGGTTTGCGCTCGGATTGGCTGTCACCCAGGCCTTACACCGGTACAAGAACCCGTGTACCGGTACAAGGAGCCCGAACAGCAAGGGCTGTTTTGGAAAAATAGAAAAAATGGAGGGGCTCTTTGGATTTTGTTACAATAGAGGACATAAACCCCTCTCTCTTAGCCATTCCATCTCACTCTCTCAACCTCTCTCTCCCTCTCACTTAGCTCACTCTCTCTCTAACCGTAAGAAGAAGGAGAAGAAGAAAGAAGGAGACAAAGAAGGAGAAAAGAAGAAGAAAGGGAAGGAGAAGACCAAGGAGAGGAAAATGAAGCTCTTTTCCTCCTCTTCCTCAAGCTAGGGCTTGCTTTGGAGCAAACCCAAGAGGAAAGCCTTAACCCTAATGTTGGATTTCTAGGGTTTGAGGGTTTTTGGTTGGTTTTGATGGTTCAAATGGAACCTAATGAGCTTAGAGAACATGGATTTAGCTCACAATGAAGCTAGAAACCATGGTTTCCCATGGGTGCTAAACCTAGGGCTTGGTTTTGAGATTTTTGGAAATATGAGGGAGTGATATCTTTTGATGGGTTAGAAACCTAATTTCTATGCTCCCAAATGCGTAGGCGAAGACGGTTCGTCGATCCGTCGAGCGAGTGCGCAGATATCGCCGATTTGATTGCTCTAGGGTTCGTTTTGACCCGAGGCGTTGAAGCGGCGCACTTGGACCGCGACGCCGAGTTTAGTAGCTCTACGGTACTACCATGAGGTTGGTGGTGACCATCCCGAAGCAACCGGGCTACCTTCTATGTCTAAGTTTTAAAAGTCGATCTAATTGCATATTGTGCATATTCATATAGGGCTAAAGATGAATATTGTTGCTTATAATTGCATGCTAGTAGCTCAATATATCTTGCTTCGTTGGTTCATGATCTAGTATGCATGATGATTATATGATAAAAACTCTATGATAAAGATCTAGACCCTATATAAGATGATTAATGCTTATGTTGCTAAAGAACTAGTATGATGTAACTAGTGTTGAAAATGAGTCTAAATGACGAGTGGCATCTAGTTAGAAAACTATGACGAGTGACATCTAGTTAGAAAACTATGACGAGTGGCATATGATTGTTGATGACTTTGATATTAGAACATTAGTGTAGTTGAGACCTCTGAGATTGGGTACAAGAATACCTTGATTCCAAGATGATGTTGCCCTTAGAGGGTAGGTTGCTGTTGTTCGTGAGTTGATCGTGCTCACATAGCCTGTCTGCGCTTGGAGGGGTCGCTCCCCACAAGCTGTGCACTCCGGAGGTTGGTCACTAGAGGGACAGTCAGTGTGCTGTCTGGACGGTCTGTGTGCTGTCCGCAGGCGGTCTCGGGGAGTAGTTCAGTGAGACTTTCCCTATGAGGCTTACACGTGAGTTATGCTTGTGAACCTCGAGTTCACCTGAGATTTGGTTATTTAGTGAGTCATAGTCATTATTGTTGTCCATGATAGCTAGCTTTCATAGTTGTTGTTGTTGTTCATAGTTGCTTACTTATCCAGCTTTATTTATTGTTCATGCATCCATGATATCAGATTGAGGCATAGCTTGATATACCTGTTTTCCCTACCTGCTTTCGGTTCAGCTTAGCTTTCTATATATTGCATATACATTTCTCTATGCCTGCTTAAGACCTAGTGGGTAGATCGGCGGAGTCGGCGGCCGAACCCACTGGGAACTATTCGTAGTTCTCACACCCCACGTTGCAGGTGCTAGTTCGAGCGTCCCGACTGAGCGGGAGGATCGCGGCAAGGGCTTGGCGCCCTAGCGGTATCAGTTGATAGCTTTACCTTCCTACTTGCATTAGCTCTACCCTGCACTTTTGCTTACATTTTGAGAGTAGATGTTGTATAGGGTGAGGTTTTGGAGAGCATTGATGTATTTACATTTTGGAAAAGAATGCAAGTTGTATTAAAGTTTAAAATTATATCGAAAGAGGTTTAATATTTCAATTATGTCTCAAATAGTTAAGTTTCTCTCTTTTGTGTACTTGTATGCTATTTACTTGTATCGCTTGCTCTTTGGTTGTATAGCACTTTTTGTGCTCTCGTTATCGTTGTTTGATTGTGTATGAAATCAAGTTATATCCCTGGGGACTTGTTGTACACAATCTGGTTGGTTAGCCTTAGGCGGACAGGGGAGACTCTGTCCGTTCGGCATCACGCCCGCCGCCCTCGAAATGGACCAAATTGGTACCGTTTTCGGATAGTACGGTTTGGGGTGTGACAGCCGAGATCACCCAGGCTCGGTCTGGGTGATCGCGGTTGGCCGCAAGGAGCTAAGGCGGCTCCGTCGGCGCTCCGGAACGGCGGGGTGGCGGGCGGCGGCGAGCAGGATGCCGCCAGAAGGCGGCGCAGCCGATGGGGGGCGGTGGCCGCACGCGAAACCCGAGATCGAGCCTGCTCGGTCTAGGCTGACCCGAGCTGGCCGCAGCTTGCTCAGCTGGCTCCAGCGGCGTGTGCTGACGGCGGAAACGTCCGTCGATGGTACCGGACGTTGGTCTCGGCCAGGGGATGGTGGCGCTCCGACTTGGATGACTCCTTAAGACCCCAACCACAACGTGGTGGAGTGGTTGGCCGAGAGGGAGGGAGAGGGTAGTGCGGAAGGGTTTTTTCGTGGCCGGAGGGGCTTGCCGGCGGTCAGGGTGCACGCATGGTTGGGCAGGGATGCAGGTGGGGCGGCTAGGGTTCAGTTCGGTTAAAGAGAAGGCCAAAAGCTAGGGTTTCCTCATGAAACCCTAGTGCAACTACTATATACATATGTCCATTTTGCAAGATAGTCCTCCCAGGGATAATATTCTCAGTCAAGTCCCTCACAGCGCGCGTATTTTACACATACGCACCTCCACGTCCGATCTCACGCGATTCGGCACATAAAATATAGGGTCTCTTCGCGATTTATCCGTTTTGCCAATTTGACCCCTCAGCGGACTTTTCGCGATTCCCGTAGATCCGTCCGTCAGATTTGCGAACGGATCGCTCTAGTGCGATCAGCACAACGGAGACAATAAACCTACTATTTTGATTCACATCGATCTATCACGGATTCGCGACGGAACCCGTCCGCTCTCCAATTTCCTAAAAACCACACACACATATACCATTGTGTAATCCCACTAAATCCTAGATTCAAATTCAAATTTGAATCTCCTACCACTAGTAGGTACATGAAACATCACTCACCTTACTCTAGGTCACATACACAGAGCACGAGGAGTCTCATTATCCAAGAACAGTAAAGAGCGAAAACCCTCTTTTGGATAAAATCCCTTTTTCTCGAAAACCGTGCATCAGATCTGAAATCCGTCAGGGCCATTGGTTCCAGAATAGCTGAACCAGTCGAAACGAGCTATTGGATCGCTATGCACGGAGTCCGATACGCGCCGAAAGCCAACTCTACTCCGTGGCTTCTCCGAAAAACCGGAGTTACTATTCACTTAAGTAAAAACTAAAAATCGCGTATCTTCTCCATTTTAGCTCATTTTCTCCTGAAACTTAACAAGTGCTTATGAAATTAAATTACACACAGGAACATCGTCAACAGAGAGTCTAATTGCACTGTCAAAATCTCAGTCCTTATATTATTGGCCTTCAAGTGACATAGAAGATGGAAAGCCACCTATCTTTTTGCAAGTGAATAATTTAAGGAGATTTTCAATTAGTAGCGAAATTAATAAGTTTATTAGTTTTCCTCTTTATAATGGATCTTTTCATCTTCCACTTGAAATATTAAAGAAATAAATAAAATTATGTCATTAACTATAAATTTTTGGGTAAACCTCAAATTGGCCTGTATGGTTTAGCTCATTTTCATCCATGTGGTTAAAAAAGTTTTACCTTAAATTCTTCTAGCTTAAATTTTATTTACCAAAAAATTCTATATGAATTAGAGTGGCAAAACAAAAGTTTTTAATAAACTATAGGATGACAAAGTGAAAAATGCACTAAGTCACAAGAGGGTAAAGTGTAACTTTTTGAACCATTGGATAGCAAATTGAAAATAAGTTAAAACACAAGGAAGCAAAGTGATATTGTTTGACGCACAAGATCGCAAACTAGGGGTGCATTTAAATTTTGATATTCTTAAAATTTAATTTAACATATATGATCTCAACATATAGGAGATCTTTATATATGGTGTGACGCATTGGACCTTGCAAATTGTGGGGTTCGAGTGATTAATTGTGTTTCGAGCTTTTCCAGACTTTCTGGTGCGTCGTTGACAGTGTTCCGACCTATGGTTCGAGTCCCGAGAATTGTGGTTTGAAACGGTGTACCAAAATCCAAAAAGTTGGATTTTTGGTTAGCTCTCGGGTAGCCTTCAGCAGGCTGCGTACCGGTACGGGTTCGCTTGCTGTACCGGTACGTGATCGATTGCTGTACCGGTACGTGGTTGTGTACCGGTACACAGACCAATTCCCAGCAAAACCCGNTGCGTACCGGTACGGGTTCGCTTGCTGTACCGGTACGTGGTCGATTGCTGTACCGGTACGTGGTTGTGTACCGGTACACAGACCAATTCCCAGCAAAACCCAAGACTCGGGTTTGGCTTTTCGTGGGTGGTATACCGGTACACAAACCCGTGTACCGGTACACAGTGCAGAGTGGGCTGTTTTCGTGGAGGGGTGTTTTTGCAATTGTTGCAACACCTATATATGACACCCCAGCCCCTTTGTGAGCTCCTTTGAGCCCTAGACCAGTGGAGAAAAGGTGAGAACTCCCCCCCTATGGTTTCTTCTCCATTTTTGTTAGGTTTTTGCTAGTTTTGATCTCTTTTCTCTTCTCCTTCTTGCTTTTTGTGGGTATTTCACCATTGGAGAAGTGTGAGATCTTGGTTGGAGCTTGTTTGAGGATCAACCTTCAACCCTAGAGGACTTTGGAGCTTGGTTTGGAGCTTCTAAGAGGTTTGTAGCTTTTTCTCTCCTCTAGATTCGGATTTTGTTGGATGTTACTAGATCAAACCCTAGATTTTGGATTTTAGGGTTAAATTTGGGGATTTTCGTTTTGAGGGCTTTTGTACCAAATTGATGGGTTTAGAACCTTTGTTTAGGTTAGATTTGAAGGACTCTAGCTCCCATTTGGAGATTGTGAGAGCTTCCTTCGCAATCGGTGAGTTTTTCTTCAACCCTAGCCCTATATGCTTAAAGATTGAACTTAGCGTCGTTCGTTTCGACTAGATGACACTTGTTCTCGTACCTTTAGGGTACTAGGAGTGTGGTGGACGCCTTCGTCGTGACAAACGAGAGCTTTCGTTGACGACGGTGGGTTTGGCTTCCTTGAAATCGGAGGAAATTCCTCCTAAGTGGTTAAATGCTTTCATTCTCTTTAAATTCATGCATATTCACGTTTAGTAGCATTTATGGGAATTTTGAATGCTTGGAACTCATATGTTATGCATCAAGAAAGTTACTCTATATAGTAGAGAGACAAATGTGCTTTGTTAATATACATGCGACGAATATTCTATGAGATGATAGGAAATCAAGTTTCATGCTTCGATTTTGACTAGAATTATAAGTTCTTGAACTTAGTATCCATGTTGGGACAAAATGAGCCATAGTGTCATAAAGAGGCACTTGGACTAGAGAATTATTAAACTGCAACATAGAACTTGGATAATATGCCATTGACGTCACCTATATTTTTTTCATATTTGAGGATATGGATGAAATAGTGACTTCGCCACGATGACGATTGCGTGGAATATTATACCATGTTATTAGACATTGAGGACTGTTACTTGCGACTGATCGTATTGATACTTGCCTTGTGCTCATGCACGATGCTTGTGAGGGTCGCTCTCTACAAGCCGCACCTCCGGAGCATAGCCTCGGCGATTCATATTCGCCGTGCGGATTGGCGCCGAAGTGGATTGCCGTGAGGCCAGGCTTATCCTAGGGTGGGGATATGACTACCACGAGCGGCCATTAGGCTCCGCACCGGCCAGACAGCCTACGGGTGGGTCTCACGGCCTTAGACAGCCATCGAGTGGGTCTCCTTCAGATTGACTTTGAGGGTATTCTGATGACCTTTAGTGTATTACTTGGACATTTGACTCATAGAATAGTAAAATCGGCATTGCTTACTATTTCGCATTGGAACATTAGATTATTGGGACTATTACTTCATGCATAGTATGCTTCATACTGTATGTATTTATGCCTAAGTAGTAGATATCTCTGTTGTAGTAAGTACATTTTACTTACCTTTCGCTTTCTACATTATGCGTCACTGACATCTTTTGTAGCTTGGCCTTCGTGTGCATTCACTTGAAGTCATATAATTGCCCACTGGGAACTATTTATAATAGTTCTCACGCCCTTCTTTATGGTTACTTGTTCAGAGCCTTCGGCCCGCGCGGTAGCACCGGGATCGCTTTAGCTAGCTTAGCGGGAGCGGTACTTTCCTTAGGTGGTTTACTCTTCTTTTTATGTAGTTGAGAGAGCGAGAGTTTTGTATCTATGCTATAGAGACCACCTTATGTATTCTACCTATACACTTATATTTGGGATTTTTCTTGTATCGCTTTATGTTTTATTTAGTTGATTTCAGTTTTATTCCTTATCCCTTGTTGTAGCATTTATACATTTATGTATGCTTCTGATACTCCTAGAGTCTTATATATGTCTTCATTTAATGGTTGTTTCTAGACATCCTATACGGTTTTAGACGTATTGCGGGGTCGGCACGCGCCGGGCGGGCTTCCGCAGAGGTCCCGGGCGACGTGACAGATTAAATTTGGTATCAGAGCTAGGGTGAGTCTTAGGGACCTAGCAGACCTGTTAGGCGGTTGGACGTATAGGAAATAAGGCTCGGTGAGAGACGGTCTATTTGACTTGTAACGAAAGTACTCTGGATTGGTATCTTGGATAACTCTAGAAAGTGGAGTTAAATTTGGAGTGTTTAACTCTTAACTTCGCGGAGGTTACAGTTTGGCGGCCGACAACGGTAACATCGGGAGTTAGTAGTGGATGAACACATTCCGTTATATTTCGCGGTGATGGGCATTGGTTATTGAGCGGGGGATGCGATTAGCGTGGGTTTTTACTAACTTCCGCTTTTATTGATGTTGGAGTGCGATCCGATTACTCGCTCCCAATCTGCCGGGGCGGACAATGTCCGCAAAACTTCGGAAGAGGTCGAGAACACTCCGCTACTCTCCGGATCCAGCCGCAGGTCCGTGCAGTTGAGGCGCCAGTTCTGCGGCCGTCACCGACTTGGTCCACAGCAGCGGAGGCGCCGACAGAGACCGAGGCGCGGCCGACAGGAGGCGCGGAGAAGCGCCTGGAGACCTAACTGACTACAGCAGGCAGCAGCTTCTAGGGGACTCAAGGCCCTACACCGGCCAGCACCAGTTGTGGACGTGCACCGGAGAGCGCCGGTCCCCCGCGCCAGTTCATTCACGTGCGGGCGCCGCGCGGCGCCACCTAGGAGGAGGTTTTTCGGTGGCACCACCTGTGCGGGAGGCCCCCGGTGGAGTTGCACTTCCTACCTTGGTGGAGGGGGTGAGAGCGAGATGATTGATTGGAGCGCTCAATGAGGTTTAGGAGGTGCAGCCCTCGAGTCTTCGACCGGGAGAAGTGACTACGCTGATCGTGGAGAAGATGGTTGATGCATAATGGAGAAGCTACTTTCCGCGACACCTTCGTGGAGGAGAGGACAGAGTTTGGACGCCACTACCACGTGGACGCGGAGGCCTACCGTGGTGGTTGGCTCCTAGGAGAACCCCCGCATTAGATTGCGCAGCGATCACTTGGACGAGGTCAAGGAGCTTCTTTTGGCGCACTACTTCCCGACCAGCGTCAAGAGAGGAAGATGGAGCAGGATTTGCGCAGCTTGTAGCCGGTGACAGCGTGGCCGAGTACGATGAGGGAGTTTTCATCGTTCTGAATTCGTAGCCCTTCGTGGGATGATCGGAGGACAAGGCCCGCATCTTCGAGCGAGTTGCGACCGTCGATATTCCGGTTTTCATCGCTTAACTCCAAACCTACGCGCGGAGGTGGTGGATCGCGCGCTCGATCAGGAGACGGCCGCGACAGAGGTCCAGGAGCAGTGTGAGGCTAGGGACAAAGGGAAATGCGCCAAGAGGCCTGCGCTCAAGGGTGCGAGTCAGACACCACTTTAGGAGGCCGCCGAATAGCATCCGAGGAGGCCGATAGCTGAGCGACGGCTCAGACAGTTATCGAAGAGCGGGATCCGATCATGCCGGTCCGCCTCGTGTGTGATTTGCAGTGGTCCATTACCCACCGCAGTGTCCACAGGTGCGGCAGCGGTGCTTCAGTGTGCCAGGAGGGGCACATGCGTTACTGTGCCGAGGGTTCTCGTCACCGACCGTCGACGCATCGCACCGCGCTCTACAGCCGCAGCCGACGGACCCCGTCGACACAGTATCAGCCGGGCGCACCCGTCCAGCGGCCAGAGCGAGAATCCACGACAGGCCCGAGTGGGCCATGTACCCGCTCAGACTGGAAGGAGTGCAGCAGCAGAGAATGTGGTTGCAGGTATCATATTTACTTGATGGCATAGAGTTCGTGCTTTATGGTTGATACCGGTGCATCGCAGTTCATTTCATAGATCGTGCTTTGCCGAAGTGCGCATGGCATTCCTTTGTCCTTTGTTGAATACGCGACGATGTTGTTTGTACCGACCACATCTTGGATTTAGAGATATAGCCCCAAGTTGCCGCTTTCGGGTAGGAGATTGGATCGATTGCCTGTAGATTTGCTAGTTGCGGGCAAGTTGGGGGATTTTGACGTAAGTCTGGAGCATGATTGCGTTGACCAGTATTGATGACACGATTGATGCAAAGGTCGCACGGTTACTCGTTTAGAGAACGGGGTAGACAGAGAGGCTTGTATTTTAGTGTATGCGTGAGTTCCTTTGCACGAATGACGATAGTCGATCTCGAGCTAGGCAGACTTGTCAGAGTGTTTGCGTTAGCCTTTTAGGCTATGGTGATTAGTGTTGAGGGGACGAGGATGATGCCCATTAGCTTGAGGATATCCGGTGTGCGAAGAGTTTCAAACAATAATGAAACCATGTGTTTCCAGCCTGAGCTGCCGGGTATGCGCACCTGATAGGGGAGATCGAGTTTTTGTGGTAGATCTCCGTCCCTAGGCTACCCAATCTCAAGGCACTATGGATGGCACTGGCATGATTCCTGAGGGCAAGCTGAAGGAGCCACAGCTGAGATTTTGTTGGACAAGGGCTTCATTCAGCAAAGTGTTTACCTTGGGGAGCACTAGTCTTGTTTCGTCAGGAAAAAAGCGACGATCATCTCTTCTT
>NW_017890972.1:12500-15000 GCF_001540865.1 Ananas comosus
GTCAACTGGAATGTGTATTATCCATATAGGCGATCTTTCAATTGAGAAGATCCGTCGACCTGAGAAACTAAGAGAAAGGTCTATTAAACCAATGATTCGTTATTGTAACAGATAGCAACTTTCATCCGACATGCGTATTTTTGATTTTCCAATGGATTTACATCTTTCATTAATGGAAATTTTTTGATGTAGTGAGTACTAGCTCTGGTTGTTCGCTGTTCAAGAATTCTTGTTTAGGCAGTTCATATCATCCATACATAATGTTTTGATCTAAGATTTCAATTCTTCCGTGTTTCAGCAGTAGTAAGTATATTGTTCCACGGAACTAAGGTCCAAAATATGGAAGAAAGAGGTGTTTCCACGACTCTACCACCCAGTCAATTCTGTTCCGCTTAATCCCTATTTCATGGCCACATATCTTTCCGGCTAAGGAATGGTAAACCTTTCTCTTGTTACATGAATCCAATTTTCGTTTCATCCGGGAAAAGCCATCTTTTTTTCAACAATGTCTTTGTCATTTGATCCAATAGCGTTCCGTTAGATAGGAACAGATTTGATAAATACTGATAACTCTCGGATGGAGTATTAGAACGGAAAAATCCATTAGATAATGAACTATTGGTTCTAAGCCATCTCTGGCGATAAATCAACAATTCGAAGTGCTTTTCTTGCGTATTCTTGATAAACCAGCGTTTATATATAGATGTAGGAAGGTCTGTTTGGTAAGTAAGAAGCCCCTTTGGCATCTCTTCATCTGCAAAGAATTCTCGATGTGAAAACACAGAGACAAAGGGCGGATCTTTGAATAGGAAAAAAAGTGGATCCGCAGGGTCCCAAATGAATTGGCTTATTAGAAAAAAGCCTTGTTCTTTGGAAGATCTATCTCTTGTCTGGTACTGCACGGTTCCACTCTGCAAGAACTCCGAATCATTCTCTTGAAGCTCATCCTCTTCATCATAAATGATCCGCTTGCCCCGAAATGACCTAGCCCAATAGGGAAATCCCAATTCATTGGGCCTTTCGATACAATCAAATAGAAAGCCCCAAGGGCGCCATATTCTAGGAGCCCAAACTATGTGATTGAATAAATCCTCCTCTATCTGTTGCGGGTCGAGGACTCCTTCTCGTTCCCCTTCTTCTTCAAACTCCGATTCGTATTGTTCATAGAGAAATCTCTGATCAACGATAGAACAAGATCCAGTTTGCATCATATCTAAGGGATTCCTTGGTTCGGGCCGAAGAAGCAATGTCATTCGATCATTATCAAACTGAATGCAATCTTTTTCTGTCCGTGAGGATCCCACCAGGGCGCCTTCTACTTCTAATAGGCCATGAACTAGATCAGAATCATTCTCAACGAGTCCATAAGAAGTGATCCCATTTTTTTCATCGGGTCCGGGTAAAGACCAAAGGTCTTGAGCGACCGATCCGGCAGAACAACTCAAAAGGTAAAGAAGTATCGTTAATTTCTTCATGCTCGTTCCAAGTTCGAAGTACCATTTGTACAAATAAGAATCCCCTTCGTTACATGATTTCTTCTTCATATAGATAGATATAGGATCTATGGAGCAATTACTTAGAAGTACATTTTGTGCAACAGCCCTTCCTATCTGATAGAAAAGGATCCCATGATCATGAACCGATCTTACCTGGGATCGCAAATCCCAAGTTTGTCTATGAAGAGCAGATCTAATTATATTAGTGTCTATAATTAATTTCTTCTGTGTAATACTAATTGATAGGGCCTCATTGGTAAGTGCTACAAGATCTCGTACATTGGAACCCATGGTTATGGACCCGAATCCATTAGCATTAGTATGGAACATTTTCTTTTCCAAGTGAAATCCCCTAGTATATGAAAGAGTGAAAAAGTGCTTTCGTTGTTGTGGAATAAGAAGCCTTCGTATCTTAATGCATGTATTTAATTTATTCGGAGCTATTAGAGCGGGATCTACTTTTTGGGGAATATGAGTCGAAGCAATAACAAGAATATTTCTAGTGGAACGTCTTTCACAATCCCTGGAGAGATAGTTCACTAATAGACCGAGGGATAAGTAATTCGACTCATTCACATCTAGATCATGAATGTTTGGAATCCATATTATGCAAGGAGACATTGCTTTTGCTAATTCGAATTGAAGGGTGATATAAAATCGGTCTATTTCCGGCATCATATCCATAGTTAGCGCATTCGTCATAGTTAGAAGCTCCAGCTCCGTATCAAGGTCACGGTCAATATCGTCACTATCATCAATAAGAAAACCCTTAGGCTTGTTATCCAGGAACTTGTTCAGAAATACTGTAATGAAAGGAACATAGGAGTTTTCCGCTAGGTATTTGACCAAATAGGATTGTCCAGTTCCTATAGAACCTATCACTAAAATACCCCTAGAGGGGGATAGGGCTAAGCGGAGCGAAAAGGGTTTTCCATGAGATGGGAAATGAAAACTATTAGCCTCACACGAGGTTTGTGAATAAGTGATTGTCTGATAATGAGCAA
>NW_017890972.1:25000-28536 GCF_001540865.1 Ananas comosus
CTCATGAAGAAAGAACCGCAATAAATGCAAATAAGAAGCATCTTTCACCCGGTAACGAAGGGTTTGAACCAATATTTCCAGATGGGCAGGGTAGGGTATTAGTATATCCGCCGAATAATTTAAATGTGGGAACTTTTCCTCTAAAAAGGGAAATATTGAATGAATGGATCGTAAATTGTAAAATCTTACGATTTCTGCCCCTTCTAAATAAGATATTAATCGTAGATAAAATGGAATTTCCACAATGATTGCAAATCCTTCTGATAGAATTTTAGAATGCAAATTCTTGTTGTACCCAAAAAATGGATTTTGTTTAGAATCATTAGCAGAAATTATCAAATAATTCTGTTGACACATTGTAGTAATTAAGCGTTTTACAATCAGTAAACTAGATTTATTATCATAACCTATATTTTCCAACAACATGTATCTATTTAAACCATGAGCAAGTGCATAACTATATTCCCGAAAGATAAGTGGGTATAGGAAGTCATGTTGCCGAAATCTATCGAGTTCTAAATATCCTTGAAATTCCTCCATTTAAAATTAGATGGGGATAAGGGATTTCTTTTGGGTTATTAAATGACACATAGTACGATACAGTCAAAACAGGATATTATAGTAAGAAATAAATAGATATATACCCCGGAACCAGATAAGACTGATCGACGGACTCTTTAGCCTCTCCTTTTCCATCTAATTTAATTGGTTTATGTTCATTCGAGGATAACAAGATGGTTAGAAATCCTTTATTTGTTCAACCCAATCGCTCTTTTGATTTTGGAAAAAAAGGATTTTTATCTTTATCAATAGACTGCTTTTTCTACACATTTACCCCCACACTCTAATGGAGAATAGCTACTAATAATTAGGATTTAAAAATAAATCGATGATCCACTTATGGGAAAAGCATTTCCCGCATCAAGGACTAATCTATTTTTAACGTTTAATTAGATCGGGTAATCGTTCAAATTAAGAACAGAAGCTCGTTTCTTTTTTTTTTGTTTACCTATAATTGGAGCCATAGGGCTCTATCCATTTATTCACTTAACCCAAAATTTCATTTTATTTTTTTCGTCAAGAATTTAAACAAAGTTTTGAACCGATCCGCTAAGAATAAAATATTCTCAGAATTCCACATTGATACGACATGCTGCTTTTTCCATTCATTCCTTTGAGGATCAGTCGCGGTCTTACAAGCTCTAGAGATAGTATCGACGAAGACGTTGCTTCATACAAATGTGTAAAAATTGCCAGTCGCACTTAAAAGCCGAGTACTCTACCGTTGAGTTAGCAACCCCCCCCCCCCAAAAAAATGTGTAGATCCAATCGGAATAAAAAATTAGATTTAATTGCACACCGAAATCCAAATAGTAAAATAGCAAAAATATTGCTAATTGATTCTGAACATAAAAAAAATAATGAACATATTAGATGCAAATACACTGACTTCTAAAAATCTAGATTAAGATACGGATATGGATTAAGTCAAAATTGATGTACTACCACGGATTTAGTTCGTATCTTATCTTATCCATTATTATCTTATCCGTTTTTTTTTCAATAAAATAAATAAATAATAAATAAATAAAGGCTTCTCGTATCCCAGCAAATCCGACGAATCCATCGTTTAAATAAAGTAAAATAAAAAAACCAAGTCCATAGATGGAACAGAGGGAAATAGATACATTTATTCATGATCGGATTATATTTGTTTGATACACTGTTGTCAATATGAATGTAAATCTTAAGAAAAGAACACAATGTGGAGAACCATAAATTAAAATAAAAAAAAAATTAAATATTGAATTTTAAATTAATATAATAAAATATAAATTATACAAATAAAGAAAAAACTAATGACTTGTATTGAATTGGCACTAATTATATATGGATAATAAACATGGATACAAAAGGATGTAAGCGTAAGAATCAATATTCGTAGCAAAGTATCGCAATGCTTGGGTTTACTTAATCCATATAAGTAAAAAAAAAAAAGAAATCTTAAATCCCATTTGTTTTTTTTTATTTACTTGTTCATAACATAAAAAAAGTGAAAGTTTCAACTAAAAACCAACTAGTATTGAATTAGCAATAATGTTTTAGTAGTAGACATTTTTTGGTAGTAATAATAAATAGGTATGAATAGAACAAAAGAGGGGGCTTATATAACTTTGTATAACCTTTTATATACTACCGCCCCCCCCTCTTTTGTTCTATTCATTAATTGAATTTAATCTGTTGATTAAGGCAAAGTTCCATAAAAACTCCCGCCTTCTTCGAAATATCATGAACAGTTCCCGTAGGTTGAGCGCCCCTTTCAAGGAAATATAGAATAGCAGGAACATTTAAATAGGTTTGATTCTTTAGCGGATCATAAAAGCCCACTTTCCGAAGAGCTCTTCCTTCTCTTCGGCATCGAGCATCAATTGCAACGATTCGATAAACCACCCATTGGGATAGATGTAGATGAATAATACCCCCCCTAGAAACGTATAAGAGGTTTTCTCCTCATACGGCTCAAGAAAATTCGAAATTATGTCTACGGATCGAATTTTAAATTTTTAATTAGTAATGTCAAATGGATCCATAAAATAATCAAATCAATTAAATATGAGTTAAGTACTTTTTATTATTCCTTATTCTTATCCGAAAAAGAAAATAAAATCATTTGTATTCGCATCCTCATAACTCAAGTTGGATAACTCGCTAATAACCCAAGGAAACCCTTTACTTTCGGTATTTCGTTTATTGAGCGATCTCTAACCACGCACCTTTTTTTGTCTTTAGAATCTATTTTGATTCTTAATTAGAATCTATTTATTGAGACAACTGAAAGTGGTATTTCCTTGTTCCAGGATTCTTTATCGTTTCTTTGAATCATTGGGTTTAGACATTACTTCGGTGATTTTTAATCGTTTCAAAAAACGTCAGCAACATACCCTTTTTGTGATTTCTTTTTATCAAAAAATCATACAAATGGTCGATTTGATTCCTGCGCGATACACTTTTAATCGAAAGAGTTTTACTTATAAATTTGAAAATTGGATCCTTTCGATTTTTATATGGAAAATATACTTACGAAGCTGTTTCAACTTATTAATTAACACTAACCCTAGATCCGTTCCCTTAAAAAATGAATCAATACTTTTTTTTACTCGAGCTCCATTAAGATCATGTACTATTTTCATCCCAACCCCCGACCTCAAAAAGGAGGGTTCTAGTGAAACAGAACAAACGATGTCGAGCCAAGAGCACCCTCATTCCTATCTAATTAATATAAAAAGAAAATGATGGATGTAAGAATCCACAGACGACCATATCCCTCAAGTCGCACGTTGCTTTTTACCACATCGTTTTAAACGAAGTTTTACCATAACATTTCCTAGTAGGTTGCTGTAAACAGTATGTAATTGATTCCATTATGGACTCATGAATAATCATTGGTTCGTTCGATACATAGTAATCCATACTTTTATGAATGGGTAATTTCTCAAGAAGTATCAGCACGAATTAAATTTAACCCCATATAATAT
>NW_017890973.1:0-28564 GCF_001540865.1 Ananas comosus
GTTTCATATTTTTCTGACACCCGTAGAGTGAGAAATAAAATCCGACAGTTATCTGATAAAGATTACAGTTCGGTACAGTTTTCAGTGACCAAACGGGGTCGAAACTGAACCAGCGATCGTCAGCTTGTTAAGTTAAGTAAAACCAAACATGACTGTCAAGTTTGAGCTCAAACGGACACTCAGGGAGCTCCGGCGAAAGTTATCAGATTTCAAGCTGCCCGGGAGTGAATAGTGTTTTGAGGTGTTGACTATATAAGAAGACTTCATGTCTTCTTCTTCCCTCAAGCAGCCGACCGCCACCACCACCATGCGTTCATGGTGTGGGGAGAGAAAACCTTATTTCTCTCTCTAGATTTCTCTCTTATCTCTCCAAATCTCTCTCTAATAATTTGAGGGTTGGTGGAGAGCGAGCTTGCGAACGCATTGGAGGCGTCGGTTCGGGCTTTCGTGCGGCCGTTGCAACGGTGTGTTTTCGTCGCGGCGTTCACATTGAGGTAAGCTTTTAGGATTTGGCTTAATCCTTAGTTCTAAATGTTCTAATAGTCTCTAATGAGCATTCTAAACATGTTTGCTCCATTTAATTTGGATTATTTGGAGATTAATTCATATTAGGCTTATAAAATGGGGTTTTGTAAAATATGAGGGTTTGATCTCATTTGACCCTTCGTAAACCAAATTGCTAGGTAAACGAACGCGTTGGCGAAGACGGTTCGGCGATTCGTCGAGCCGTTACAAAGTTATTAAAGAAATGGACGTTTAGGCTTCGGGTCCGCCGGGAGGGCCGAGGCGACGTCGTAAGATCATGGAAATGGATTTGAAGTATCGTGGCACATAACCGAAGACCTTTAATTTTCGGATCGTGAATTGGAGGCCGTTCGGGTGGTCGCGTGAGAGATCGGGCCAAATCGGGTGCCGGGTGCCGCGGGAGGCCGATTGCAAGTGTCGACAAGCAATCGGAAATGGCTAAAGAATGAGGTGGGTTGTGCTTACCGAAGCGAATAGGTCGCCCTTTATGTCTAAGATAATCGAGTATTTCATATTGATGCATCTTTGACATAATATAAGAATGTGAAAAGATGCATGTTAACAATACTATAGAAATGCTAAATGTAATCATAATGAATAGGTGGCTAAAAAAAGAATGCATGAGAATGCCTCGTAATGGCTATTTTGATAATGACTATATATGTATGTTGACAAAATCATGTGAGCTAGTGGTATATGTGCATGATGATATATTATGAATTTACATATTGTGGACTATGTAAATAGCAAACAGCTACTTGATGACATATTGGCCATGCTGTGGAAACATAGTGGACAATCTATACTATGTATTAGATCGAGTGGCAATTAAACAGGCATCTTGAACTAGCAACCTTGGTGGTGATTGATCATATATGATTCGGGTCATTACATGTATTGACCCTATTATTGTGTAAATGTGAGAGTTGGACTTGAACATTAGTAACAAAGGGTGACAAGACAATAGAGACATTGAATGGCATCAAGAATAGTGATTGTGAAACATAGTTTAAAACCATATTGACTATTGGTCGCAACGTTGACATAGAGTGCAGTGATTAAATAGGCTAGAAACCTATTGTGACCATTGGCATTTTGTGACTCAGTGGCTATTATCCTAAGTTGAAGATTGGATCGACACTCACGATAAGTCTTGGCTTGAGGGAGGTAGCTGCCGCTCGGGCGTGCGCTCCGGAGTTGTCCACCCAATTGGGCGTGGTTAAAGTCCCACCAGTTGAAACGGTCCTCGGGAGGTTCGAGTCCCCGTTAATTAAGGGCTTTGCGTTTGTGAGTTATTAGGGTTAACATGGTTAACCGTAATCATTGGGTGCATAGCGCAAATGATGTACAACAAGTATGGCATTGTGAGTTATGGATTTGGTATCCTACGTCGAGAGGAATTTAAGGCTGAGAGTGTATGGTGGACGTCATCGCCTCGAGCCTGGTTCTAAGTTGCGGTACTCCGCAGATTTGAATCGGGAGCCACCGCATATATGAAGTGTTATGATCCGCCAACAATGGGGACCCGTTAGCACTGCATGCGGGTACGATTGACTCAAGACCGATCGGGTGGGTTTAGCCTTGTAAAGGTAGATGAAGCTTTATGCCTTAAAACGGTGATTGACAAGATCTAAGATAGAGGAAACGGCTTAGATATCGAATGGATGTAGCGTTATGGTTAGCAGAATTAAGTAGTGGTCAAATGAACTACATAGATTGGTTGCATCCGTTGCACTTATGCATTGATTTGCAATAAGCAGATTACATTAAATTGCGTTCGTCGAGGCAAAGCATGTTTATTATTGCATAATAAAGATATAATATCTATCTGTTTATTGAACTAACTTGCAGTTGCCTCCTTGGACGCTATGTCGAGCTCTTCCCCTTGGGTGGCCGTAGCCCATTGGAACCATTGGAGTTGGTTCTCACCCCACGTGGATTTGGGGTTTTTACAAGGTTGCGGCATACAGTGAGCGGCGCAGCGGCGCGAGAAAAGGGCGTAGTCCGTAGATAGCGGCCCTACGCCCGAGACCAAAGAGCTAGCAGTACGCCGTCGACATGCTTTAGGGGTTTAACCGAAATAAAAAGAACACAATGTAACATGATGTATTAAAGATTATAAATGTTTGTTAATAATTTAGATTGCATGTTGGTGAAAAAAGGAATGGTACTTGAGGTGTAAAAATGCATGCAAATATGAAATGAATGTACATAATATACGGATGTGTTTATGTTGTTTGATATCCCATTGATGCAATGCTTGATTGAAAATGTGTTCCTAGTTGGAACACTTTGTAGCATTGTATTGATGGCTATGCCTTGAAACGTACCAGGGGAAGACCTGTCCGCAGTATAGGGGAAACCCTGTCCGTCGGGCGATCTGTTTGGCGGCGCCGCACCCAGCTAAATAGGCGGAGGTCGCGGGGCGTGACAGTTATAAGATGGTATCAGAGCATAAGAGAACATTAAAAAATGAAAATATAGAATAATGGTTTTAGTTGGACCTAGGAGACCCTAGATAGTAAAAGCCATAGGAGATGAAGGCTCCGGAAGAGACGAGCGTACTTGTTTCTTTTGGCGACAAGTTATTGATTGGGTTGTTGTCATAAACCTCTAAAACGATGTTAGGGTAACTCAAGGTGAGGTTTATTCTCAACAGAAGGGTGTTCATGTTGGGTGCACACAACATGAAACCGGCGTAATGAGAAATAGACGACCTTTGCGTGACTTTCGCCCGATGTGAGTCGGTATTAAGTTCGTGCCGGTGTTCCGACCTAGGAAGGTCGAGGATTGAATAAGGTTGTCGAGTTTAGGGATGTAATGCACCGCATGAGGCGATCTTTCTTTTAGATGGGCGGCGGAGGCGCAAGTTGGTGTCCCTGGGCAATTTGAGGTGAGGCGGGAGATTGGGAAGCTTCGGCAGTTTTGGCGTTTCTCATGATCTTTGAGATTATACAGGCAAAAAAAAAAAAATTTAATCCCTAAAAAATCCTCGTCGTGTATAGATCACTTTTGGTCAAGTTGGCAAAGTGCGTCGAGAGAAGTGTTGGACAAAATCCAATTTACATTCCAACAGATTTGGAAGGGTGGAATTAGTTCTAAAAGAGTTAGACAGGTTTTGCGTCGCTTCGGCACGAATCTGAAGTCGAATCGACGCGATGCAAAATCCGAAAAATTCTGGAACATGTGTTACCAAATTTAACACAAAGGGTTGTACCGGTGTAGCATGGGTTGTAACGAAGTAATTTTCGAGAGCCGAGAATTGGACTTCGTCCAGGATTGGCTAGTTGTCAAGTGGATGGTAATATACCGAGACTTCGATAACCAACATCGAACCTTGGTCCAAATTGGCCAAAGAGCGAGGGTTGGTACGCTTCCGGAAAGGCCGCAAGGCCGTACATATGCAAAGTGCATAGACTTGGGGAATCTTCGAGGCCTTGAATCAAAATCTGCGAAACTGGCACGTTTTTCTGTTTCTCTGGAGACCGTCCCATGTGGGAGCAGACCGGTGCCCCGAACGCGCAGGCAGCAACAAGGAGAGAAAAATCGGCTAAGTCCTTTGGTGTACAGCTCCTCCCGGAGACGCGTCCTGCTGGAGGAGACCGTCCCTGAGAGAGCCGGTCGCCCAACAGAAAGAGCGGCGGGTTGCATCAGGTGTGACTCTGGCTGACTGCGGGGAGAAAGCTCTACGGAGACCGTCCCTCGTCGGGAGATCCGGTCCCCAGAACCGAAAAGTGGCCTAGTGAGGCAATGTAAAAGAATAAAATTGAGGGCTTGTTGCACTTATGGGCAACATGTGGGGTCTTATGTGAGGGGTATGAGGCTCTTTCTCTTATTTCTCAACCCACACAGCATCTCTCGATATCTCTCTTTCCTCTCTCTAGGCAGAACAAGAGGAGGAGAAGAAAGGAAAGGAAGAGATAAAGAAGAAGAAGGAGGTCTTCCTCATCTTCCTCATTTTTCTCACATTGGTTGGAGCCTTCTTAGAGCAGGTAAGCTTCTCCAGCTCTCTACTGGTGGATTTCTAAGATAGATTTAATATTGCTCTAGAAATAAAGTTTTGTATTATCGAGGCGTAGCACCCGCCAGTACAGGTATAAGGAGTCAGATGGCACTACGTAAGTCTAAAAGTAATCTATTGGCGAGAAAGTGAGAACTCAGCGATAGAGAATAGAAGTGGCGAAACGACTCCTCAGAGCAAATATGAATAATAAATTGCGAGAGTTGAGCCATGATGCTTATGAGAACAGCTCGAGTGGTCGAAATTTCGGATGTCATTCCGGTATGATCGAACAGTGAAAGTAGGCATCAACTGTCTGAGAAGAACGGTTTGATTAGTGGCGCGAATTTGAAGCATGTTCGGGCCTAGTAGTACCTCCAAAGGTGAGGTAGGCGGTTTGTGCTCTGCGGCGGTGTTGCCATAGGCAAGATTGCCTAATGCTGAACTTCGTAGTGGACGGCTGTAGAGGCGCGAGACCGCTCGAGTGTAATACCCGTAGAGTGCGGATGTGGGATTCAGCCGAGAGAGTGTATTGGCAGAGCACTTGAGCATTCGCTAGTGGCAAGCGTGCCTGGAATTCACTCTGGAACTGGTGTATTCCGCATTAGGTGCATAGTAAGCCGCGGTAGTGGATACGTGTGACTCGGTAGAGTATTGGTGTAGGAAAGACGACGGCAGTAGTGCTTGGGGATGACCGTGCCTGGACCATTTGTGGACTGTGGAGCCTGGCCATTGGGCAGGCGGCAGTCACAGCTGGCGAGTGACAGCGCCGGTAACCCTACGTGGTAGGGCGGGAGTTCTGGTCAGCGACGGTTAGTCCGAGCTTAGACCGCGGGAGGCGTGGAATGCCACGTGATAGATTGTGTGACCGATGGTACATCCGAGTATGGTTGTGACCCAACCGCGAGAACTTGACGTGGTTTGGGTCTTAGTTGCTCCCTGGTTGAGTGTGTGGAATTCCAAGTGAGAATGTTCGCACCAATTCAAATTGGGCTGACATTTATGGCGAGAGACGCTGCGTATTGAGATACCCAGGTTAAGCTGTAGGCCTACGTAGAATTGGTGCTGTATGGTCCACGTGTGGAGATCGAAGAGAGCGATTTAGGCGATAGCCTTATCGAGCGAATTCGACCTCGAATTCACGAACGGAAGCGCTCGTGTGACAGCTCGTTGGCGGAAGAATAGTTTGATGTTAATCGCCACTGTGGTATCAGATGAAGTGAAAGTACTCAATTGTGAGACATCAAATGAGTGAAAGCACGTGAGTTTGGAGATTATCTGTAAGCGAACTACAGAATTTAGAGGTGCCGAAGTGGGCCATCTCAACGTTAAGGTAATGGTGCAGTGCGAATTAGAGCACTCATAACGGAGCGATGCATCGGTGATATTGTTGCCTAAGAAATGTCGGTGATCGATATCAGACTGTATTCCCTGAAGGGAAGCGTAAAGTGCAAAGAAAGAGTTCTTTGTGTAACGCGGAATGGCGAGTGGTGTTGGAGCCGTGAGTCGTCGATACCGACTTTGGCGCTGCCACCTAGATGATTGCAGACGCCGGTGATGCATATTTGTATCACACTTTGCAAATGAATTTAGGATTAAACCCACGTGCCTGTCAGTGTATGAGCCGCTTCTGGGAATCCACGATAGTGTGAAGCCGCTCTGGAGTGGGAGAATGAGTTCGCGTAACCCTCAATTGCCCGCAGAGCTGAATTGAGCATGATTTGAATTTCGGGGCGGATCGAATTCTTTAAGGGGTGGAGAATCGTAACATACCAGATTTTGGTATAAAAATAGAAAATAAATAAAAATAGTGTGAGAAACTATTTTTTATTGATTTGTGGCGAGTAACCACATAAGTCAGACATGACCTGTGGCTGAAATCGAATTAAAACAGAATAGATTTAAGAATTTTCTGTTGGAAACGGGGACATGATAAATTAGCAGAAAAATGTACAGTCTCAGAAAAATTAAAATGAAAATTGGCAAGAGCTGTCAGAAATAATTTTTTATAGAGCTAGCCTTTAACGTTTTCATATTTTTCTGACACCCGTAGAGTGAAGAAAATAAAATCCGACAGGTTATGCTGCATAAGATTATCAGTTCGGTATAGTTTTTTTAAGTGACGCAAACGGGGTCGAACATGAAACCAGCGATCGTCAGCTTGTTAAGTTAAGTAAAACAAAACAATGAACTGTCAGTTTGAGCTCAAAACGGACACTCAGGGAGGCTTCCGCGAAAGTTATCAGATTTCAAGCTGCCCGGAGTGCATAGTGTTTTTGAGGTGTTGACTATCATAAGAAAGACTTCAATGTCTTCTTTCTTCCTCAAGGCAGCCGACCGCCACCACCACCATGGCGTTCATAGTGTGGGAGAGAAACTTAATTTCTCTCTCTAGATTTCTCTACCTTATCTCTCCAGATCTCTCTCTAATAATTTTTGAGTTGGTGGAGAGCGACTTGCGAACGCATTGGAGGCGTCGTGTCGGGCTTTCGGCGGGCCGGTTGCAAGGTCGTGTTTCGTCGCGGGCGTCAGATTGAGGTAAGCTTTTAGGATTTTGGCTTAATCCTTGAGTTCTAAATGTTCTACATAGTCTCTAATGAGCGCATTCTAAACATGTTTGCTACGCATTTAATTTGGATATGGAGATTAATTCATAATTAGGCTTATATAAAATGGGTTTTGTAAAATAATGAGGTTTGATCTCATTTGAACCCCTTCGTAAACCCAATGGCTAGGTAAACGAACGCGGTCGCGCGAAGACGGTTCGGCGATTCATCTGGCCGTTACACAAGTTATTAAAGAAATGGACACGTTTAGGCTTCGGGTCCGCCGGAGGGGCCGAGGCGATATCCGTAATTCATGATGGATTGAAGTATCGTGCACATAAAAAGACGCTTTAATTTTCGATCGTGATTGGAGTGCGTTCGGGTGGTCGCGTTGAGAGATCGGGCGCCCAGAACCGGGTGCCGTGCCTGCGGCGCCGTTGCAAGTGTTCGACAAGCAATCGATGCGAAACTGAGGTGGGTTGTGCTTACCGAAGCGACTAGGTCGCCTTTATGTCCTAAGAAATGAGATTTCATATTGAATGCATATTGACATAAATATAAGAATGTGAGAATGCATGATTAATCGATACATAGAAATGCAAATGTAATGGCATAATGAATTGGTTGCTAAAGAATGCATGAGATGCTAAGATGGAGCTAATTTGGATATATGACTATATGTAAATGTTGACAATCATGTGATGCTAAGTGGTATATGTGCATGATGATCTTATGAATTTACATATTGTGGAACTATGTTAAATAGAAAAACATACTTGATGACCTTATTGCATTTGTGGAACATAGTGGACAATCTATATATGTCTTAGAATCGGAGTGGCATTAAAACCTAGCATCTGACCAGGCAAACACTTGTGGTGATTGATCATATATATTCCGGGTTGTCAATCAATTGTATGTTAGCGACGGCCTATTATTAGTGTACCAATGTGAGAAGTTGGACTTGACTTAGTAACAAGGGTGACAATAACAATAGAAGAAACATGTTGGCCATCAAAAGTGATGTTAAAACCATAGTTTAACAGCATATTGACATGGTCCAAGTTGACTAGAGTGGCAATGATTAAAATATGGTAGAAACTGCTAATTGTGACATTGGCATTGTGAACTAGTGGCTGATGTATCTCAAGTGAGGATTTGATCGACCCTCACCGAATAAGATCTTGGCTTGAAGGGAGGTAGCTCCCCTCGGGCGGTGCGCTCCGGAGTTGGTCACACTGCGTGGTAAAGTCCCACCCAGTTGACGTTCCCTAGGGAGGTTCCGATCCCCACCGTTATTAAGGGATTTGTTGTGAAGTTATTGGGTAACATGGTTAAACCGGTAAGTATTGGGTCAATAGCCAAATGAGTGTACAACAAGTATGATTGTGAGTTACTGGATTTGGTGAGGATTTAGGGCTGAGGTGTATGTGAGATCGTCCATCGCCTCGAGCCTGGTTCTACTAGTGCGGTACTCGCAGACGATTGACTCAGACCGAGTCGGGTGTTAGCCTTGTAAAGGTAGATGAAACTTTATGAATTAAACGGTGACTTGACAAGAATGCTAAGATAGAGTAAACCCTTAGAATTATCGAATGGATGAGCTAATGGGTTAGCAGATATTGAAAGTAGTGTCAATGAACTACTAGTTGGTTGCATAGTTGCATTATTGCATGTTGCATATAGCATTAAACTATTATTGCGTTCGGGAGGCAAAGGCATGGTTTTATTAGTTGCATAATAAAGATATATATCTATCTGTTTATGAAAGCTAAACTTGCCAGTTGCCTCCTTGGACCTATTGTTCGAGCTCTTCCCTTGGGGGCCGTACCCACTGGGAACCAGTGGAGTTGGTTCTCATTCCCCACGTGGTTTTGTCAGGGTTTTTACAGGTTCGCACGTGAGCGGCGCGGCGGCGCGAGGAAAGGGCGTAGCTCCGTAAGATAGCGCCCTACCCCAGAGACCAGAGCTAGCAGTACCCCGTCGACATAGCTTAGGGGTTAAAGAAATAAAAAGAACACAATGTAACATGATGTATTAAAGATATAAATGTTGTAATAATTTAGATTGCATTTGGATGAAAAAGGAATGGTACTTGAGGTGTAAAATGCATGAATATGAATGAATGTAATAATATAGGATGTGTTTATGTTGTTTGATACCTCCCATTATTGCAATCTTGATTGAAATGTGTTCCTGGTTGGAACTTTGTACATTGTATTGATTGCTATGCCTTGAATGTACAGGAGAGACTCTGTCCGCAGTATAGGGGAAACCCTGTCCGTTCGGCAATCTGTTGGCGGCGCCGCGACTCGGCCAAATAGGCGGGAGGTCGCGGGGCGTGACAGCTTCACTATGGTTCTTTTTGGTTTCTCTGTTCTGTGCTTCCTTGTGGTCGAAAAACTACCTCTTTACTATACTTCCTGTGCTCTGTGTTTTCTCTATTCAATGCATTTGTGGTTGCCCTGTGCTTTGTGCTGTGTGATTGCCCTGTGCTCTGTGCTCCCTATGCTCTGTGGTTTCCCTATTCAATGCACCCGTGGTTGCCCTGTGCTCTATGCTCTCCCTGTGCTCCCTGTGCTCTGTGGTTGTTGTGAGACAGTTTTTGTGCTCAGTGAGGAGGGACTTAATTTGGGCGATGATGATGGTTTCTATTTGTATTTGATGGATGATATGGATGTAAAAATCTATGCAACCCATACTTATTGGAAGCCAAATGAGCCACCAATCCGTACATATGAGCCGCCCAATTAGCCATCAAATGAGCCACCAATTAACATATGATGCTTTTGCGGTAATGTTGATGCCTAGCTATGAGCTGTTGGTTCCTATTCCCAAATTGATAAGTACATTGTTGCGGCACCGCTAATAAGATGGTTCAAAAGTTGTTTGGGCGATGATGTTGATTTCCGGCAGCATACGGTGGTTGGTATGGATGTAAAATTCTGTGCAGCCCTATGATTGTTGGAAACCACTTGAGCCACATAACTCTATACTTTTTCTCTCACTACATCGACCAAGTGCCTAAAAATCATCTCTTAAAACCTTTCTTGCAATGTATATCATGTTCAATTATTTGTCTTATGTTATTGTTCACTACTTTTCTTAATTATAATTTGCTATGATGTGTTCTGTCTTCACATTGAACATTAATTATATCTTCATATCATGTTTTTTCATGTTTACTTCGCTACTTGCTTGATTTATTTTCTTGTATCTTACAATATTTTAATGGTGTTGTCTTCTCATATGATTATTGTCTGCGACCACAAATGACGCACCTCGCACGGTTAATCTTATTTTGATTTTTCGTGGAGTAGTATTCATAATTCAAATTAGTATTTAAGTATATATACATGAATCAAGTATTGTGGATTCATGGCTTCCAGTAAATGCAAGCATTTACTGTTAATTACCCCTATAAAATATTAGGACACCTTCGATTAAGAGACCTCTGAAATGCTGAAAGAGAAATAAACTGGAATTGAACAAAAAGAATTTTATAATATAGTTTATCATTCAATTACATGGCTTTAATCAATGTACATAAATAGAGCATAAAAAAAAGTGCTTAATTTTACGATATGACGGTCAATTGAACTTAATTTTGATTGCACCTTAGTTATATATTCCAAGATGCCCAAAGTATATGATCAAGTTGATTTGGTTGGGCTCTACATGTTTCGGAGCTCAACGTTGTTCACCCTAAGATGAAAGATTGATTAAATTCCATGTATATATATTGGGATTTAATCAGATTTGATTGAAATTAAACTCTAATTAGATGCATTAGAGTTTGATTTGGTTAATTGAACTCTAAATGTAAGTGTTAAAGTCCAACATATGTGTTGGGATGATAAGTCAAACTCTAATTTTATATCTTAAAGTCAAGTGAAACTAAGCCCTAAGCTTATACATAAGAGCTTAGTTATATTTACTTTGGATTCACCATAAGGTGAAGTATTGACTAATCCTCAATTATATATTAGGATTAATCAAAATTAAACTCTAAGTATATGTGTTAGTGTAACCCCCGAGGTTTCGGAAGAAATTATCGAACTTTAGCCAAATCGACTAAAGTATGCGAAGAAGATGGATGGACAAGTCCCAATTAACATTCCAACACGGTTGGAAGGGCTAAAAGTAAGCTCAAAAAGAGTTGGAAGGGTTTTGGCATCGAACGGCGCGAAGTAGAGTGGAATCGAAGCTAAAAATGACATTCTGGATGTCTTGTACCGGTACAAGCCCAATGGTTGTACCGGTACAACCAGCGAAGTACTCATCTTGGAGCTGCCAGGCTTATACCGGTACAAGGGGTCTTGTACCGATACAAGCCCTGCATAACCGAGAGAACCAGCTCTCGGGTTGGGCTGTCTGCCAGGCCTTATACCGGTACAAGAAACCGTGTACCGGTACAAGGAGCCCGAACTTCACAGAATTGATCTGTTGCGAATATGAATGTTTGGGGGGTCTTTCCGCAATTGTTACAATATGTTATAACCCCAGCTCTCTCTCTCTCTCTCCCTCTCCCTCTCGTGTCTCTCTCTCCCCCTCTCAACTGTGGGCAACAAAGAGAAAAGAAGAAAAGAGAAGAAGAAAAAAGAGAAGAGGAAAGGAGAAGAGAAGGAGGAAGAAGAAGAAAAAGATGGAGAAGATGAAGCACATCCTCATCTTCATCTTCCTCATGCATGGAGTAACTTAGAGAGGTAAGTCTTTTGTCTCCTCTCATGGTAGGATTGGGTTAGGGTTGGTTTTTAAACCCTAATACTTAGAGATTTGAAGCTTCTAATATGTTTAGAACCTTGTAGAGACCAAGAACACATGAAATCCATGTTGTTCTTCATGAGGCTCTAATGGTGGATTTCTAGAGTTTGTTCTAAACACCCTAGAAATGGTTCGAATGCTCCTAGATGAGCTACTAGATGATAAACAAGCTCTCTTTTGCTTGTTTTATAGATCAAATCCAGAGTATTGAGCATATGTCACATTAGGGCATCCCAAAGAGGGGTTTTGCTCATGTGGGGTTTTGATCTATTTTGACCGCTTGGAAACCTAATTGGGGACCTAATAAACGCGTTGAAACGCTAGGTTCGACAATACGACGAGTGTACGCGAAGTTATTGATGAAACGATCGGTTTTGGTACAGATAGCCGCAGCGCGCAGAATAAGCGTCTAAAAATCGTGAGATCGGAACCGGAGCATCTTGGAGTCAAGGAATAAACTTCGGAAAAGACGGATCGCGGTTCGGAGGTCGTTCGGTAAGTCGCGCAAGAGATCGGGCCCAAACGGGTGCCGAGTGCCGCGGGAGGCCGATTGCAAGTGTCGACAAGCAATCGGAACGCGAGTTAAGGTGGGCTGTGCTTACCGAAGCGACTAGGTCGCCCTTTATGTTTTAGCAATGTAATCTCATGTTGATGCATGTGCATGTAGACAAGAACAAGGATGCATGTTAATAAAGATGCATAAAGTAGATGCTAAGTAGAAAGCATGATAAATGGTAATGCTTAGAGTAAATGCATATTAATACAATGCATAGTGGAGCATAATGATTATGGCATTTAGATAATGCTAGCTAGTGTAAAGAATGCATATCAGTAATAATGCATAGATAAAGATGCTAAGTAGATAGCATGACAAGTAAAGAATGCATGTTAGCAAGGATGCATAAAGTAAATGCTAAGTAGAAAGCATGATGTATGGTATTTGCATATAAACCAGATGATAACTCTAGTACGAGTAGAGATGATTGGACAACTAGGTTGTCAGGTAGATCGAGTGGCATCTAACCTAGTATTAAAGAACAACGGTTAAACAAGTGAACCTAGAGTCGAACAATCTAGGTGTGTGGCATCTAACCTAGAGTTAGTCAACTTAGGTCGAACTAGTAAACCTAGAAGTGGACATCTAGGCAAAGATGATATGAACCTAGCAAGTGTATCTAGGTTAAGTGACATGGATATAGAACCTAGAGTATTGGAACCTAGGTTGATGAGTATAGTGGTATAGCCACTAGGATGAGATAGGTCGACAGTATAGGGTTGGTTATGGACCCTCGACCTGTGGTAAAGTGGATTTCAGAATCCCAGGACCTGTGATGTCCCTAGTACAGGCTAGGGCGTTTGTGCGACGACTTCGCCGCCGAGCTTGGTACCGAGGGTAGATTGGGGGCGATCACATGGAGATCACCGCCCGGGGCTTGAACCATTGTCGTGGCGTTTGTGCGACGATTTCGCTGCCGGATGGTTAAGCCATTTGAGGATCAGACCGCCTGAGCAGACTGAATCCATGCTGGTTAAGTACGATGCGGGTGCCTCCAGGTGACTGAGTCTGACATGACCGTTGTTGGGTGTGGTGCGACCCGTTCGCCGCCAGACGGAATGTCATGTCTCGAGCTCACGCTGGGTAAGTGCAACGTGATCGCCACCGATGAATAAGTCATGCGACTCGAGCCGTGTTCAGCGTGTGCGACGATTCGCCGCTAGGAGCCTGAGTCAGAGAGAGTGCGGTAGGCTGTTGAGCAGCCAGTGCGCGGACTATCCGCAGATGATTGTCTCGATGCCGAGTCGGGTGGTTAGCTATGATAGGGTAGAGGAACCCTTATGAGCTAGAGATAGAGGCTTGAGCTAAGGTAAATAGAAACCTTAGAAGCTAGTGGTTAGTGTTGTGATCCTAAGGTAATGGAAACCTTAGAGTAAAGTTGTGAGCTAAAGTAGCCAAGTAAAAGTAGAATTCAAATGATCTACTAGTTGTTGCATGATTTTCATATCGCATATTGTGAGGCATGGCATGTATTTCAATTGAATATATATATCTGTTGTATATTGTTGAACTAACATATTGTAGTGCCTCCTCGGACCTATCGGTCGAGCTTTTCCCTTGGGTGGCCGTACCTACTGGGAACCATGGAGTTGGTTCTCACCCCACGTTGTTTTGGGGTGTTTTCAGGTCGTTCGTGTGCGACGCGGCTGCGCGAGGCGAGGGCGTAGCTCAGTAGATAGCGCCCCACCACAGAGACCGAGATAGCAGTACCTTGAGACAGTCTAGCTTAGGGGGACTAGAAGACAAGAAAAGAAAATGTATCAAACTTGTAAACTCTGATGTAATAATGAGATTGTAATTTGGAAGTTAAAATATAAACTGAAACTGTGATGTAAAGAGTGGTTGTAAAATGAATGCTTATAATAGCAAGTAGATTATGTATTTGANACCCGCCTGGGCCGCCGCCGCCTGCTGGCGCTCCAAGGTCTCCTGGAGCCGCTGAATCTGCTCCCCTTGGCGTTGAACAGACTCCGCTTGCTGCCGCACTATGCCAATAAGCGCGGCCATCTGTTCCCTAAGCTCTCCGTCGCCACTTGCTCCGGATTGCTCGGGCACTGCATTCATTTCCTCCGACATCGACCTTGCCTGTGATCGACGTCGAGGTGCCATTGCTTCCTGAAAAGAAGCAACTCGCATTAGTCACTTGACTAACATTACTCGACCATACCCGATTAGGCGAAAGCAACATGCACATTCATCCTTGCCTCAAGCGTCATGTCGTCGGCCGCCCGACACAACACTAGAAGTAGAGGATAAACGAAAACTAAACTTAGCCTCTAATCACATTAGAGACATCCCAACTTAACACAATCACATACTTTCGCTAACTTGATCCCACGTCACTCACGTTTCCTAGATCCTTAAGGCCTTCCAATCCTATAGGTCTCTAGGTCCATTCCTATTCTTTCACTCTTGGCTCTGATACCACGCTATCTGTCACGCCCCGAAACCGATGCCAATTTGGGCCGGCCCGAACGCGTCAACAGACGCCGAACGGACAGAGTTTCCCCTATCCGCCCAAGGCTCATCACATGTACATTTTCATCAAAAGAGAAAAGCACTAGCGGAAACATACACAAACGGCTTACACGAAGATAAGCAATAGCCATTAGTGAAAGAAAAAGGAAACTAAACATTCTTTTCCTTACATCATTTACCATCATGTACAAAAGATGATCATAGGGTACTTTACTACAAAATGAAACCCAACTTTGGTGGTCTCTGACTAAGGCGCGATACCTTTACCTCGGTCGCTCGCCGGCTCGCTCGGTCTCGGCTCTGTGAAAATAGTGGGGTGAGAACTACAACAAAGTTCCCAGTGGGTTCGGCCTCAACATCACCGACTTTCCAACTAGGACTAACTCAGGCATAATAGAAAGGATAAGCTGAAATATAGTAACCAATCTACAACATGATGCTAATATGCCTGAACAAAATCAAGGAATATGCTCAACATTAACATATGCAGATTATGCAAATTCTTTCGTTCTTTATCTTTACACTTTGTTCTTTGTTCTTTGCTCTTTATTCTTTATTCTTTAATCTCAAGGCTAACCCGGGGGCTTCGCCACATTGACTTGCTTCACATTAAGTCCATCATCGCAGGAACTCACCCGCTAGGACCGTCCTTCGGGTTTACTCCAACCCGTGATGCATAACTCCGGAGCGCATCGCCCGAGGGGGAGCGACCGCCCTCGAGCACGGAACTCATAGCAAGTATGATCATATCCTTAACTCAAAGGATTTATAGTTCAATCTTAACTTTACACTAGCTCTAGTGTTCTTTCATCACTTTATGTTGCTAACTCTAGCAATCATTGTTCTTTACTTTTCTTTTACTTTTGCCATCTATAGCATTCTTGTTCTTTACATTTCTTGTTCTTATTGCCCCACTTTACTTTAACTTTACACATATTGTCACTTCCATCATTCTTTACATCACCTTGGTTCTTTACCTCACACTATCTCTAGTGTCATTTCACTTTAACTTTATCAAATGCCACTCGATCTATGTCATTGTGTCTCTCTGTTCTTTTGCTCACCTTGGGTGCTCACTTTTCTCTCATGCATACACATAGGGTTTTCGACATTTACATAGTTCTTATTCATCATATTATGCAAGCTGTACTCACAATCATGCAACATCACATTCTATCATTACTTTACCCTAAAATGCATGCAACAATATAGGTACATATGCTCAATCGAATGACACATTAGGCATAGAGGGAAGTTCAATAAGTTTGAGAAGCACCACCCACCTCGTAGGCTTTCAAAGGTGCTCCGATGATTTTCTTGGGATTTTCAGATGCTTCGTTCTTTACCTACGGCAAAACGAATCCTTATTAGGCCATTTTGCTCATAACTTTACTTTGACTTTTCGTAACGTTAATCCGAGCGCACCAACGCGTCGGAAATAACCCCAATTAGGTTTTTGAAGGGTCAATTTCACTTAGAAACCCCCATGAGCAAAAGCCCCAATTTGGTGCCCCAATGCATATACAAAACCTAGGGTTTGATGTCATAGAGAAGCAAAAGTAGCTTCATTATACTCTAAAAAGTCCATTAGAACCATCTTTAGACAAATCAAAACCCTACTTAGGGTTTCACCATGAGAGGTGATGAAGCTCACCTTAAGCTTCACAATTTTCATGGTCTTGATCTCTAAAAAAGCAAAAGAAAAGCTTCCAATACTCTAAAAGTTCCATAAAAACCATTCTTGCTCTAATCCAAACCCTAGTTTGGGATTTAACGTGAGAAGGGGCAAAGTTTACCTCTAAGCTTACTCCTTTCTTGCTCTAGAGAGGAAGAAGATGAAGTTGCTTCACTCCAATAGCTTCTTCTCCACTTTCTTCTTCTTCTTTCTTTTTCGTCCTCATCCTTATGCCTGTCCTAGAGAGAGAGATGAAGAAAGAGAGTTGAAGGTGAGAATGAGAGAAAAGCCTCATCTCCTCATACTAACCATTAGTTTTGCAATAATCTAATAAACGCCCTCAACTTTACTCTTTCACAGCAGCTTGGTACTGGCTGTTCGCACAGAGCCGGGACCGGTCTCTCCTTCAGGGACCAGTTCCCGAAGGTCGTCCCAGCGCAGCCAAAGCTGTTGCGCGCAGTGCAACCGGTCTCTCCTTGGGGGACCGGTCTCTCGGGGACCGGTCTCTCGGACAGGGACCGGTTCCCGAGAGCTACTTTCTCAGGACTTAGCCGATTTTTCGGCTGTCTCATTTCATATGCGTTCGGGAACCGGTCTCTCCCACCAGGGACCGGTCCCCGAGAGCTGAAAATCTGGAGTCTTGCATAATTTGATTCCTTAGCTCCCGAAAACCTTCCAGAACGAACTTTTGATCGTTTTAACACCTCCGGACTTTCCGAAGTGTACTATCCTCGCACTTTGGTCAATTTGACTAAAGTTCGATATTTATTTTCCGAATTTTCGGTATATTACAGGACCACATGGAGGTCCGCAGACGGTCCCGGGCTTGGGTGCACTTGGAGCTCCCTCCCCACTTTGGGATTGAAAGGTGAGTCATGGCGAGCCCTAGGGCCTCGCCACAGATTGGGTAAATGAAAGGTTAAAGGTTAATAAATGTCATTGAACATACCTATTCGAACATAGATCGAATTTGTTAGTATGGTAGCAAACCTTTATTATATGATGCATGTATTCATTTTGAAAAATGATGTAAATGTAAAGAATGCAACTATTGTAATAGTTAGTAAAGTACTCTCTTTATTTCACTCGTATATCTTGTGGATTACTTGCTCTTCTTATTGTTGGCACTGCTTGTGCCCTCGTTGAATGTGTATGGTTAGAATTTAAAGTCCTGGGTAAATTCTTGTACACATTCCTGTTGTTGAGCCTTGGGCGGACAGGGGAGGTGCTGTCCGTTCGGCGGTCTGTCGCCGCGGCCGAATCGTGCCAAATTGGCAGTGGTTTCGAGGCGGGGCGTGACATCCTCTAAGGTCTGTATAGTGCGCTCCGACTGTTCATCACTCTGAGGGTGGAATACAGTGCTAAAATCCAATCGAGTGCCTAAGGCGTCCTGCAGACTCTTCCAAAAGTGAGACACAAATCGGGTGTCTCGATGAGATACAATCAAAATAGGCACTCCGTGAAGTCGCACAATCTCATCAAGATACACTTGTGCGAGCTTCTCTCCAGTCCAATTAGTATGAATAGGTATGAAGTGTGCCGACTTCGTCAACCTATCCACGATCACCCAAATATCATCATGCCCGGCTTGAGAGCGAGGCAATCCCATCACAAAATCCATGGTGATCTTCTCCCATTTCCATACGGGAATTGGCAAACTCTGAAGTTTTCCCGCGGACAATCGGTGCTCCGCCTTCACCTGTTGGCAAGTTAGACATCTAGCAACATACTCACCAACATCCTTTTTCATCCCGGGCCACCAATAGAGTAACTTTAAGTCCTTATACATCTTGGTGCCTCCCGGATGTATAGCATAGGATGCCCGGTGTGCCTCTTGAAGGATATCTTCTTTAAGTCCCGAATACGCCAGTACACATAATCGTCCACGAAAACACATCAATCCTTGATCATACACAAGGAAGTCGCCGGTGCAACCTGTCACGCCCCGGGACCCAGCGGAAGCCTGCCCGGCACGTGCCCAGACCCGCCATACGTCTAAAACATATAAGGCGTCTAAAAACAACAATAATAAAAGCAATAATAAAAGACATCTAGGAGTATCAGAGCATAATAAATGTCTAAATGCTACAACAAGGGATAAGGATAAAACTGTAAGTCCACCAAATAAAACATAAAGTGATACAAAGAAATCCCAGATACAAGTGCTATAGGTAGATACATAGGTGGTCTCTATACTTGGATACAAAAACTTCTCACTCTCTCAACTACAAAAGAAAGAGTAAACGACCTAGGCGAAGTACCGCTCCTTGCTAGCTAGCTAAGCGATCCCCTTGCCGTGATCCCGTGCCTCCGCCGGTGCCGAAGGCTCTGAAAAGTAAACCATAAAACAGGGGCGTGAGAACTATAAAAAAATAATTCCCAGTGGGCAATTACTGACTTCAGTGAATGTACCACGAGGCCCAAAGCTACAAAAGATGTCAGTGACTATAAAAGTAGAAAGCGAAAGGTAAGTAAGATGTAACTTACTACTACATGATATCTCTACTTAGCATAAATAGCATAAGTATGAAAGCAACTATGCATGAAGTAAAAGTCTCCAACTATCATAATGTTCACAATGCGAAATAGTAAGGTTTCGCTGTTTACTATTCTAGTCAATGTCCAAGTAGTACACTAAGTCATCATCTGTCCACATGTCATAATGAATACTCAAAGTCAAATCTGAAGAGACCCACCCGAAGGCTGTCTATGGCCCTGAGACGCAACCATTACTGTCACCGGTGCCGAGCTAATGGCCCCGTGTAGTCATCATGCCACGCCAGAATTCAGCCTGTCGCCACGAATACTAGCTTCGCGTCCAATCCGCATGGCGAATATGAATCGGATGGCTATCTCCGAGTGCCAGGCTTGTAGGGAGCGTACCCTACGAACATTGCAATGACACATAGGCCAGTAGTTCAAACGATCTGTTCCAAGTACCGTAAGTCCTCATGTCTAGTAAGATGAATGTGTGTCAAGTACCCCAATGCCATACCCGTATTCATCATGTACTCTAACATAATGTACGGATCAGTTAGTGCCTATCAATATGTCTCTATTTGAGTTTACATATTTATAGTTTCAAGTGCCCCTTGATACACTCTTCGTTCAACGAGCGCGCCAAGTACTGGCATTAAATGTTCCAGATTGCATCAGTTACTTCATTCTAGCATGGAGATATGCTCTTACTGCAAAACAAAGCACATATCCACAAGTGTATCATCTACACATATACTCTAACTATATATGGGGGTAACAAATTTACGAATATAGCTATGCATGTTAATGTTTCTAAAATCACATAACTCAATATTATACATGAATTGCATTCAAAATACCTTTTACATTAAAATTTAGAAGCATAGGGGCCATTTTGCGCCATTTTTATGAAGCGCGCAAACCCACCAAAATCCGACTTCTTCGTTCGCTCGCTCGAACAGAGTAGTCCACAAGCTCCTAGTACCTCGCTAAAACATCAAAAAAGTGTCACCGAAACAAAATGAAGAGGCAAATAGCTGCAATCGCATTAAGCTTTCTCAGCTACGGTTGGGAAAAACTCCTCACTCAAGTGAAAAACGCCCCCCATCTCTTAATCATACACATGGAAGGTAGGGTCTTCCAATCTAAACCTATAATTAAGTGTCAAACCATTTCAAATAGATCAAAGAAGTCTCCAACTCAAGAATCCCAAATCTAACCCTAAATTTCAAATCTAGGGTTTTAGACAAGCAAAAGCCTAAAATAAACCATCTAAACGAAGAATCTTGCCACTTACCTCTAGATGCTCCAATCGCAAGCTCAAACCAAGTAGCGTGGCATTTTGATCCTCACACCAAGCTCCAACCGCCAATTCAAAGCCACAAAGATGAGAATGGAAAAATATCTCCAAGGAAGGCCTCCAAGCATGCTCCTCTCTCCTCTTCTCTCCATTCTTCTCCTTCTCTCTCTAGAAGTGTAGGAAGAGTGTGAGTGAGAGAAAATGAGAGTGAGAGGGGAGGAGAGGCTGCCTATAGCCTCTAAGGTAACAAAATCCAGTTAGGCCCCTCAAAAACTCAAATTTACATCAGCCCGGTCTGGGCAGTTTTCGCCCAGAGGGATCGGTCTCCCCGACCTGGGACTGGTCTCTCAGCATGCCGCCGAAAATCCAACGTTCGGGAACCGGTCTCTCCCTGCGCAGACGCGCTCGGGGACCGGTCTCGACTGCCAGGGACCGGTTGCCTTGCCGGCTGCGCAGCACTGTTCACTGGGGGATCGGTCTCTCCTATCAGGGACCGGTCCCCGAGAGTAAAAACTCTCAGGACTCTGCCAAAACTCTCGAGATCGAACTTTTAGGCCGGTATACCATCGACGGCCCTCCACCAAGTGTGGAAAAGTTCGGAATACTAATCGAACACTCGAACCTCGCAATTTGCAAAGGTCCAGTGTGCTACACAACCATCAACCATTTTATCTCTGATCTTTTGCAATTCCACATCGAAAACTTGCTTTTCTTTAATTCTATTGTAGGTTGCACTACGAAGGTCATCAACCTCAAGGGTGTATCAGGTGTCACCACTTCCAACTCCAATCGCTTCTTCTGCTCGATCAACTGCGGTTGAGTAACAACATGCATCGCTAAGTTTTCCGTCGATTTCCTACTTAGCGCATCCGCTACCACGTTAGCCTTGCCCGGTGGTAAAGAATCGCCATATCATAATCCTTGAGCAGCTCCAACCATCTGCGCTGCCTCAAGTTCAGCTCTTTCTGAGTGAAAAGATATTTCAATCTATTGTGATCTGTGTATACTTCACACCGCTCGTCATAAAGATAGTGGCGCTATAGCTTCAATGCAAAGACTATGGCCGCCAACTCCAAATCATGTGTAGGGGAATTTCTTTCATAATCCTTCAATTGGCGAGAAGCATACGCGATCACCTTGCCATCCTGCATCAAAACGCAACTCAATCCATTAAATGAAGCATCGCTATAAACCACATACCCTGCTCCAGCAATCGGTAGGGTTAGGATCGGGGCGGTAGTCAATCTCTGCTTCAACTCTTGGAAGCTCTTTTCACACGCATCGTTCCAAATAGACTTGACGCCTTTATGCGAGAGCCTCATGAGGGGGGTAGACAGCTTAGCAAACCCCTCGACAAATCTCCGGTAGTAGTCGGCCAATCCAAGAAAGCTCTGTATCTCTGTGACGCTCGTCGGTCTCGGCCAATCCTGGATAGCCTCAATCTTCTTGGGAACCACAACTATACCTGATCCCAAAATCAAATGTTCAAGGAAAGCTACCTCACGAAGCCAAAATTCACACTTCTTCAGCTTGGCAAAGAGTTCCTTTTCCCAAAGCATTTGAAGTACAAGCCTCAAATGTTCCTCGTGATCTGCATCACTTCGAGAATAAACCAAGATGTCGTCGATGAACACCACGATGAACCTGTCTAAATAGGGCTTAAAAACACGGTTCATTATATCCATAAAAGCTACCGGGGCATTAGTAAGCCTGAATGGCATAAAAGCTATTCATCGCCGCCCCGACCTCCCCCGGTCGCCGCCTCGCCGCCGGCAAGCTCCAACCCGAGAGGAAGTGTGCGGGCCCGATCTCCGCCGCCGCGCCACCCGTGTCGTCTCGAGGGTTCAGAAACGACGGGTGAGCGACGGTGGAGTTCCGGTACGGTTTCCGGGACTTCCGGCTGGTTCGGAAGTTGCGTTTGAGAAACCGATTTCCGAGGGGTTATGATTTTGGGATTTGTGTGAGAATGGTCGTGTTATTGTGTTTGTGGGTTAGACTCTAACCCGGTGGACCCTTCGTAGGTCCGGTCGCTTTGTCTCCGCCTTCGCGAGACCGTTTCAGCTTTTTACAGGTGGGTACTTCGATCCGAAGTCGGTACAGTGGTGCACGCTCGGTGATGTCTTCCTTTACCCTATCTTTTACATCGTCTAGTCATATTGCTTACTCTTTACATATTGAGCCTTGCACCATACTGTCTTTATTTACTCTGCCCGGTTGTCCTATGCGTAGTATTCTGTGTAGGGGTAGAGTAGATGGCATTAGTATATACTATACATGTGACCTGATTGGTCGGTTCTCCTATTGCATCGGTGACCTGTTTGGTCGTTCGTTACTTTACGTACATTGACCTATCTCGGTCGGTTCACGTTGTACTTGATGACCTATACGGTCAGTATGCCCAGAGGGGCAGTGATTGTCGGCTGGTTGCCGACGGTTGGCTATTGAGCATATCAGCATCGATCGTCACCACTCGTTCGCATTTCACGAACACCAGCGGTCTGATCCACCGCAGGGGGTGTTCTTTTCCGGAAAAGTGGTTGGGTTTGCCCACCCGTGAGCTCAGAGGTTACGACTGGGTATATGCAGGTTGAGTGATTGTGGCATTAGCCTGAGGTCTCCGGACCAACAAGGCAGGTTTAGATTGGGTATCTTTGGACTATCCACCAGTTGATGCATACATACAGTAGCAGTAGTTCATTACTTGTACATTAGTTCCTTACTTGTACTTTCTGTTCTTATATCATAGTAGCTACTGTAGTTGTTTACCCTTACTGTTGTTTAGCCTCCTTTGCTGGTGCGTACCCTCGCCCTCGTCGGCTTGCGGTACCCACTGGGAGGGGAGACATGTTTACATGTTCTCACCCCCCGCCCCCATTACAGGTGACGTCGCAGGTCCGAGTGGGACGGCAGGTGAGGAGCGAGTCTAGCGCGCGTTAGAGCTCCGTCCCGTTTGGTTATCTCTTTTCCCTTGCTTGAATAAATAGTAAACTTTTATTATGGTTCAGTTTCATTCTGTACTTGAGTAATTGGTTTTTCGCTGGCTCTACGTATTGTGATAAAAAGAGATTTATGGGCTTTTCAAAGTAAAATGGTTTTCTACCCCTCGTGGTAGCGCTTGTTTTAAAAAGAAAAGGGTTTTCATATTCGATACAGTTTTCAATGGTTTTCTACCCCTCCTGGTAGCGTTTTAAAAGATAAAGGTTTTCGTGTGGGAAACAGTCTTAAAAGAAGCTTCCAATGGATTTCTGAGACTTAGTATTTCAAAACTTGTTTCCGGGTAGGAAACGTTTCAAATGATAGATCTGGATTTATGTTTAAAACTATGAATACTGTCGTGTTGTGAATGGTGAATGTATGGACGTCTGTTTGTGCGGTTGAGGTTGTATGTTCATATGGTTGTGGTTGTATTCTGGTTGTACTCAGGTTGTATAATTGTACTTGTGCGATGCCGTGCAAATACAGGGGAGACTCTGTCCGTGTGAACAGTGGATTCCCTGTATTTGTGGCGGATCTGACATACTCTGGGGTCAGGTGTTTCAAAAAAAAAAAAATTTTTCGTTTCCGCTGTTTTTCCAAACTAAAAAGGGACCCCGGGCCGTGACAGATTAAAGTGGTATCAGAGCCAGTTTACAACCACAACACCATTCACAGGTTGTTTTCGAAAAATCCAATGAAACTGAACTATTGGTTAGGTTGACCCATAGGAGGACCTACGATGTATAGGCACGTGAGTGCGGGGTTTGGGCTTGAGTCCCAGTGTGAGTTGGTCGAGTCGATTATTCAACTGACGGTGTTTTCTGTTGCAGATGGCTCGTGGTAGACCGCGTGGCAGTGGACGCGCCAGTTCGGGGACGTCGCGTAGTCCAGCAGGGAGAGGCCGAGGAGGTGGCGGGGAGCAGGTCGGCCCTGAGCCGCTGGGGGATGCGCGTACCCAGCAGCTCGAGGCCGAGGGAGCAGCGATGAGGGGTCAGCTTACGGCCCTCTCCGGGATGTTCCATCAGTTCTTGCAGCAGCAGACCACAGCTGCAGCTCCCCCAGCCCCACCTCCGACGCAGCCTGCCCCGACGACTGCGGACCCTCCGGTGACGCCTGCACCGGCTACCGCTCCGACGGTTACGGCGACTACGGCTGCCGCCACGACACTTCCTTCTGGGGGTACTGATACCCATGCAGCTGAGGGCGCCCGCATTCGGGCGAAGCTGGCGCATTTCCGGAAGTTCGATCCGCCGAAGTTTTCCGGAAAGAAGGATGATAGTTGGGAGATCGAGCAGTGGTCTACCCACATGGAGAAGCTGTTCAGAGACCTGCACATCGAGGAGCAGGATCGCGTCCCTCTAGCCGCCCATTGCCTTGAGGGAGACGCGTACCAGTGGTGGATTCACCACTTCCTGACGCGGCTTGCGAGCACTTATCCCCACTGAGAGGATTTCCGGAGACTCCTTTATGAGCAATTCTTCAAAGACAGCACGAAGCAGAGCCTGGAGCGCGAGCTGGAGCGCCTCAGGCAGGGCAGCCGCACTGTGGCGGAGTACGAGCGCGATTTCAGTCGCATAGTCAGGCTGATCCCCTTCGCAGTGCGGGATGACTACCACAAGGCCAGACTCTTCTCGAGGGGGCTTAGGCCTAATATTCGACTTCTGATCGCGTCCAACGGCGCGTTGTCTTACGACGAGTGCTTAGATCGGGCCCTAATGGTGCAGAGCGAGTCTGAGGAGGTCCGATCTGAGCGGGACGCTTCCGAGAGAGCTGGGGATAAGAAGCGTTCCCGCGCAAAGTCTGGTGGTGGTTCTTCTTCTTTCAGTAAGAAACCACCAAAGCATCCGCGCACTTAGCAGGCGGCAAAGAGTGCGCCCTCCGGCAACCAGCAGAGGGGCGATCGACCTTGTGTGATCTGCGGCCAGGCTCATCGGGTGGTCGAATGTCCGCAGAGGAGGGACCACTGTTTCCGTTGTGGCCAGCCGGGCCACCTGCGAGCTTAGTGTCCTAGAGGTGGCGGGACTTCTCTGAGTGCTGTCTCCTCCCCGGCTACACCCCGACAGAGCCGCGGAGCCCCGAGTGCAGCTGCTTCGTCTGGGCGTCCCCCCTTACCTCGGCAAACTGAGGGGACGCGCCAGGCATCTGGTGGGAGAGTCTTCGCCCTGACTCAGCACGAGAATCATCTCCGACGAGTATTGCAGATACTTCGGGAGCACAGATTGTACGCTAAGCTCAAGAAGTGCGATTTCTGGCTCCGTGAGGTGTCATTCTTGGGGCATATTGTAACTTCGGCGGGCATTTCGGTGGACCCGAAGAAGATAGCCTCGGTGGTTGAGTGGCCTGAACCAACTTCGGTGACCGAAGTCCGGAGTTTTCTCGGTTTGGCAGGGTATTATCGGCGATTCGTTGAGGGCTTCTCCAAAATCGCCACACCGCTTCACAAGCTTACGAGGAAAGGAGAGCGGTTCCGGTGGACTCCGCAGTGTCAGCAGAGCTTCGATAAGCTGAAGGATCGATTGACTCGCGCACCCGTTCTTACTCTACCGCGGCCTGGTGAGGACTTTGTGGTTTACTTTGATGCCTCCCGGGTCGGCTTGGGGTGCGTGCTTATGCAGCGGGATCGAGTCATCGCTTACGCCTCTCGACAGCTGAAGCCCTATGAGCAGAATTATCCGACTCACGACCTGGAGCTTGCAGCGGTCGTTTTTTCCCTTAAGCTGTGGAGGCATTATCTGTATGGAGCTCACTGCGAGGTGTTCACTGATCATCAGAGCCTGAAGTACCTCTTCACCCAGAAAGAGTTGAACCTCAGGCAGAGGCGTTGGCTCGAGCTCTTGAAGGACTACGACATCACGATCCAGTATCATCCGGGAAAGGCGAACGCGGTGGCGGACGCCTTGAGCCGGAAGCAGCCTTCAGCTGAGATGTCCTTCATGATCACGAGCCAGGATCGACTTGTGGAGGAGTTCCGCCGCCTTGAGATCGAGGTTGTCCCCACCGGAGCTACGGCCCAATTGATGACTCTGGTGGTACAACCGACTTTGGTAGAGCGGATTTTGTTCGGTCAGCACAGCGACCCGTATTTGCTTAAAGTACGGGCGGAGTTCGAGCAGGGCCAGGACGGGGATTTCACCATCCACTCTGATGGATCTCTGCGCTTTAGAGGCAGATGGTGCGTGCCCAGTGATTCGGAGCTGAGGAACGACATCCTATCCGAGGCGCACCGATCCCCTTACACAGTTCATCCAGGCGGAACCAAGATGTACCGCGGCTTGAAGCAAAACTTTTGGTGGCCTGGGATGAAGCTTGATGTGGCCCAGTTCGTGGCTTGGTAGTGTTATTTAGGTCAGCAGACTGTGAAACCGAGCCCACGACGCGCAGCGAAAAAGGTTGCAACCACTTTCGATCTCCTGTGTGGAAGGAGGCATATCACATGGGATTTCGTCACGGATTAACCTCGATCACACGACGTCATGATCCCGATCTGCGTATAGGACGGGACTGACGAAATCGGCCACTTACCCAGATACGACGTTGTCCCGGTGATACGACTGGACAGTTAATATATCTATGAGATCGTCCGACTCCGGTGTGCTAGTACATGTATCAGACCGGGACCTCGTCCCCAGGCCCCCTCTTCATTTCCCACTTCGGAGGACTTGCAGCATCTATGGTACGAAGCTGAACTTCATAGTAAGTTTTCATCCTCAGAGTGACGTCAGTCAAGCGAGTATCCAGACTCTTGAGACATGCTTCCCATGGTCCTAGATTACGGTGCATGGATGTTTCGGTCATTTACGTTGGTGAAGTCGCCTATAACAACTAGCTTCAGGCCGAGCATCGGATTGCACCGTACGAGCTATTACGGGCGTCGATCGTTCTTCCTATCTGTTGGACATTCGAGAAACCCGGTTGTAATGCCAGACTAGAAGACGCCAGACCAAAGTTCCGCATTGCGAGAGAGCGCTTCGACTGCACAGAGTATACAGCAGAGCACGCGACCAGCGGAGACGTGACCTGCGAGTATTCAGGCGGTGCACATGTCTCTCAAATGTCGCCTTCCAAGGATCAAAACGTTCCGGTTTAGCGGAACAAGCTTAGTCCCGTTCGTGGACCGTTTGAACCTAGACGCGTTGCGGTCCTGTTACAGATTGTCTCTTCCTCCGGGTCTCGGAGTGCACCAACGTCTCAGGTTGTCCATGCCTCGGAAGTATCATCGGATCGTCCCACGTCATCAGCCGACATCCATTCAGCTACGGAGGATCCCAGCTATTATGAGCTCCATTGTAGATCTTGCATGTACGTGAACCAATGCGTAATAGCGAACATTCCGTAATGTCCAAGTCACGTGGAGAATCACAGGACGCGAGCTACTTGGTAGCTTGAATTCTATGCGGAGCTTAATCCGCAAGTTGTTTCGGGGAGTCTGATTAATTTCATAGGACAAACTTCTTAAGAGGGGATCATGTAAACACTGAGATTTGATTATGATTTAAACCCCTTGTATTGACGATCTTGTGTAACTATAATATAAGTATACTCGTCGAATTTCAGGAGAAAACACCGGTAAAACGAGAAGTACGCGACCCGGAGTTTAACTTAAATGTAATAGTAACTGCCGTTTTTCGAGAGCCACGAGTGAGTGGCTTTCACGCGTATCGGACTCCGAATAGCCTTCCACTAGCTCGTTTCTCACCTGCTCACTATCCTGGACCCAATCACTGCGAATGGATTTGAGACGATTTCGAGAAAAAGATTTAAATGTTTTTCATATAGTCGTCTATATGCGCTTTTGGAGGAACCTTGGAGGACTTTGCGCAATCAAACCTTCACGAAACAAAGCTAGATTCATAGCCTCTGTCGTGCTGATCGCAGTGTGCAAATTCCGATCGACGAAACCGCGACGACGATCTCAGATCGCGAAAAGGTGCTGCAGCTGATTTAGAAATCGAATTATTCGCGATAAAGCCCTCATATTTTATGCACTGCATTCGAACGTCACTGTCGAACCAGAACATCCGCATTTGCGACTGCTGTGAGAGCGATTAATTCAATTCTTGCGGTTTGCGCCAAGTTTCCAACCTGGATATATGGAGCTTTAGGTTGTTCTTGCGACCAAACCCCTAACTCCGAAACCCCCCGACGAACTACCTGCCCGCCCGCCACCCAGCACCTCCCGTAGTAGTGATTAATGTATATTAGGAGAAAGTGACCTATGATAGATCTAGGTCAAACTTGCTGAGTCTACAGTAAGCTAATCTTATAA
>NW_017890974.1:0-2122 GCF_001540865.1 Ananas comosus
CGGTACAAGGAGGCAGATTTCGTGCAGTTTGAACTGCAGGGGGTTTTTCGCGATTGTAGCCTATCTATAACAGCACCCACGCCCCTTAGGGCTTCTTTTGTGCTGGGACCTGAGGAGGAGAAGGTGAGAAGAGCTCTCTCTCCCTCTCTTTGCATTTTTACTCCTTTTGCTTGGTTTTTATTGGGTTTTCTCTCCTCTATTTGCATCTTGGTGGCTTCTCCACCATTGTTGATGGCTTAGAACTTGGGGAAGAGCTTGTGGCTGAGGAGATCTCCCACCCCACTTGGATTGGAGCTAAGTTTGGAGCTTCTTGAGAGGTTAGAGACTTGATTTCTCCCTTTGATCCTTGATTTGAGGTGTTTGTGAGATTAAACCCTAGAATTGAAAATTTGGGGTTTAATTGGGCATTTTCGTCTTAGGGCTTTTGAGGCTTGATTCCTTGGATTAGAACCTACCTCTAGATTGAATTGGAAGGGTTCTAGCCTCCTTTTTGAGCTTGTGAAGAGTTTCCCCCTAAGAGGTGAGTTTTTGCCCGTATTAAGAGATGGTTAATGTTTGAGCTAGGTATTGCTCGTTTGGCTTGTTTGACTCATGTTTCTATACCTCTAGGACACTAGGAGGCTATTGGACACCCTCGAGGGAGCGCACGAGAAGTTTCGTTGCCATCGGTGGGTTTGGCTTCGGGGAAATGGGGCGAAATGACCCCTATGCTCTTTCTACCTGTTGTAAAATATTTTTAAGTTCATTTCTATGCTAAATGGGATTTATATGAATTTTAGAGCACTTAAAATGCATGTCTTGTGTATTATGAAAATTTCACTATATAGTAGAGCTATATGAGTAGAATGCATGCATATGGGAAAAAGTGTTTATTTTGCAAGTGGAAAATACATCTCTTATGAGTATTATGACTTGGAATATGTGCTTTGGAACATAGTTGCCATGTTTTGACATAGAGAACAAGAGTGTCATAAAGGGGCACTCGAAACTAGTAAACTATGAAACTGCAACATAGAGATATATGATAGGCCATTGTACATCTGCTATATATTCCATGTTAGAGACATGATGACATAGAGATAGGCCTTTGAGACATTCGATATATTCCATGTTATTAGACATGAGGACTTGGTACTTGCGACAGATCGTTTGACTACTTGCCATTGTGCTCATTCGCACATGCTTGTGAGGGTCGCTCCCTACAAGCCGGCACTCCGGAGATGGCCATCGCGATACATATTCGCCGTGCGGGATTGGGCGCCGAAGTGGATTGCCGTGGGGCAGGCTCATTCCTAGGGTGGGGATGTTGACTACCACGGGGCCATTAGGCTCGGCACCGGCCAGACAGCCTTCGGGTGGGTCTCAGGGCCATAGACAGCCTTCGGGTGGGTCTCTTCAGATTCGACTTGAGTATTCGTTATGACATGTGGACAGATGATGACTTAGAGTATTATTTGGACATTGACTAGAATAGTAAACAACGGAACTTTACTATTTCGCATTGTGAACATTATGATAGTTGGAGACTTTTACTTCATGCATAGTTGTTTCATACTTATGCTATTTATGCTAAGTAGAGATATCATGTTGTAGTAAGTTACATTTTACTTACCTTTCGCTTCTCTACATTCATAGTCACTAACCTCTTTTGTAGCTTTGGGCCTTGTGGTGCATTCACTGAAGTCAGTAATTGCCCACTGGGAACTATTTTTAATAGTTCTCACACCCCTGTTTTATGGTTTCCCTTTTCAGAGCCTTCGGCACCGGCGGAGGCACGGGATCGCGGCAAGGGTGTCGCGTAGCTAGCTCGGGAGAGTTTCTTTTGCGCTAGGTGGTTACTTCTTCTCCATTTTATATTTTGGGAAGAGAGGGAGAGGTTTTGTACTCTGTATAGAGGGACCACCATGTACTCCTTTTAGCACTTGTTATGGGATTCCTATTGTACTGACTTTATGTTTTTATTTAGTGGACTTTCAACTTTACCTTATACTTTGCTGTAGCATTTAGACATTTATTATGCTCTGATACTCCTAGATGCCTTTTCATTATTGCTTTTATTATTGTTGTTTTATAGACGCCTTATATGTTGTAGACATATGGCGGGTCTGGGCACCCGCCGGGC
>NW_017890974.1:4258-28522 GCF_001540865.1 Ananas comosus
CCAAGCTATTTAGGTGACACTATAGAATACTCAAGCTTAATGTTGTACCGGTACAGCAAGCAGCTGAGGCAGCTGGGGCGTGGCAGCAGGGTTTTTTTGGTCTTTTAGCATCTGATCTTATCCCTACAGCTACCTGGTCGACCCCTGAATTTGCTGGAAGGCCTTAGAGCTCAGAGCAAGCTTCTTCCTTTTTTCCCTCTTTCTCTCTCTAGGGTTCTTCTCTCTCTAGGTAAAATTCGCCGTTTTGTGCCGATTTCGCACCGTCCGTGTTGCTCGCTGGTTTGGAGACTCAAGGGCAGTGCCTGGAGCGTGGGGAGAGGGAAGTTTGCTGAGTTTTCTGTGAGGTACTATCTGGAAAGCTAGTTGAAAGCTTTAGAGAGGTAATTAACTTGATTTTCTCTCTAGTTTACGATTTAGCGTCGAATTTTGAGCTGTTTTGGTATTGCTGCTTCTAACTGAATTAGAAGATGTTTACAGCAGTGAAGAAGGGTTATTTTGGCTATTAATTATCCACCTAACCGCAGAGAACAGTTGCCTTAAAGCTTATTAAGGATAATTAGTGAATTATAACACAATTTTGGACTTATATGCGGGTTAATCGCGTATTTGACGCAGTTTCGTATGATTTCCTCGCAGCAGGTTTTTGAGCCTCTTTGAGCTGAACGTGTACTCTTGGGAGCTGGTTTGGAGGGTATTCTAATCAAGGGTAATTAGAAATTTCAGTTTTAAAACTGATTTTACAAGAGTTCGATGATATTAATCTATATTTGAGCGTTTTGATGCTGTTTCGACGTGGTTTGCAGCGAGAGTGCGACCGAGCTTTAGAGCACCTTTAGTGGACTTGTGAGGGCTCTTGGAGACTCATCTTGAGGTATTAACTAGCCAAAGCAGGGATTCAAACTACTACTTTGTACTAAGTGCAAATTATGATGAAATCGGACATTTCGATTGTAGTATTGATGCCACTTTCATGCCTTGTTTTTCAGCAGAGTTGAGACCTTGTGGAGCGGACTTTGGGACTTTCTTTGGACTGATTGGAGTCTTGTATTAGGTGGGTTTGACCTAACCAGAGCAAGTGAAGCTCCTCTATGTTCTATATGTGGTTATAGGATTGGTTTAGCTGTGCGTACTTGTAATTAGTTTGAGTGACTGAGTACTTGGACCTTGCTACTATAATGATTGATGCAATTAAAATAGAACCTCTATAAAGTAGAGAATACTCATGCATACAAGTATTCATGCATAAACATATTCTTGTTTAGTTCAGTGGAACCATCAAGAGATAATTTACATATGCTCTATCAAGTAGAGAATAATGATATTCTTGTGACTTTATTTACTTTAAAGTAGAGAACAACAATATGATCTATGCCTATGTTGATAGGGTCATGATAGTGAAAGGATTCTAATGCCATAAGTGAATTTAGCATTGTTCTTGCATGTTTATTTATCTAGTGGATACTAGTTGTTACCAATAGTTATTAAATTGAGATTCCGATCAAAAGATCGAGAGTGAGAACACTGTAAATTGAAAAGTGATGACTGAGACATATTGGGCTATTGTTTTGCTTGCTGCCATTGTGCTCATTCGCACATGCTTGTGAGGGTAGCTCCCTACAAGCCGGCACTCCGGAGTTGGCCTACGCGACAGTTGCTCGCCCGTGCGGGATTGGGTGCCGAAATGGATTGCCGTGGGGAGTGTATACTACCACGGGGCCATTAGGCGCGGCGCAAGCTGGACTACCTTGAGTAGATCCCTGTGAATGAAAGGAAAGTGCTAAAGGAAACTGAACAGTAATGAATGATTACCAGTTACAGTGTACAGTAGTTACTTACACCTTTATGCTTATGTTCATGCTTAACATAGTTGCTTTGCTTCTATCATTCAGTTGATTCATTTCTGTTGAAGCCATGATTACAGGTTGCTTACATGCTCATTACCTGTTAGCATTGCATAATTATATATCTTGCAATTACTGCTTTCGCTTTCATTTAATACATCATGAGCCTAGTGGTGTAATTCGCCGAGGCTGGCGGCTTACCCACTGGGAACTATTGTTTATAGTTCTCACGCCCTTTTGGTGGTTGTTTTTACAGAGCCTGTTACAGGAGAGGCTAGAGATCGTGGCAAGGGAGTCGCGCCTAGCTAGGGACTACTAGGAGCGTGCTAGTCGATCACCTTGCTACTCGGGCTACGGCCGAGGGTGATGTCCCTATGTATAGAGAGACCACCGTTGTACCTATTCCTTTTGTATACCCTGCGATGTATATGTATTATTGGGATCAGACTCTATAGTTATGATACTTTCTCCTTTTTGTTGAGATTTTGGATTGTATACTCTGTGTTCCTTACTGATAGTATATCGACTTATACTTTGCTCTGATATCAGGATAGAATTTTACTATACTTTCCTCCTATCGACTTGTGTTCTTGTAGACGCCTTATATACTGCGGGTGTATGGCGGGTCTGTGCACGTGCCGGATATGCTTCCGCTGGTACCCGGGCTTGACAGATCGACCTTCTAGTGTTGAAAGAAATGTGGGGATTCGAGGTAATCTTGGGGATCAATTGGCTCTCCAAGTACTATGCGGTTATAGATTGCGAGAGAAGGGTGATCACGTTTCGTGAACCCAACCAAGAGGAGTTTGTCTATCGGGCGTGTAAGGGCAAACGCTTCGCAGCAACTATATCGACGGTGAGGGCAAAAAGGATGATTAAGGGTGGTTGCAAGGCTTATTTGGCGACCATCGTAGACCCTCGAAAGAAGTACCCAGAACTGGAAAGCATTCGAGTTGTGCGGGAGTATCCGGATGTATTCCCAGCGGAGTTACCGGGATTGCCCCCGGATCGGGAAGTCGAGTTTGTGATCGACTTGATTCCCGGGGTGGCGCCAATTTCGAAGGCTCTGTATAGAATGGCACCGGTGGAACTAAAAGAGTTGAAAGCTCAGTTACAAGATTTGCTCGATAAGGGCTTCGTGCGGCCGAGTGTATCCCCGTGGGGAACTCCGGTGCTATTTGTAAAGAAGAAAGACGGCATACTCCGACTCTGCATCGATTATCGCGAGTTGAATAGAGTGACGATCAAGAACAAATACCCATTGCCAAGAATTGATGACCTGTTCGACCAGTTACAAGGGTCAAGGGTATACTCTAAGATCGATCTGCAGTCGGGGTATCATCAATTGAAGATACGTCCCAAAGATGTACACAAGACGGCGTACCGTATGCGGTATGGCCACTATGAATTTACGGTCATGCTATTCGGGCTCACTAATGCCCCGGCGGCATTTATGGACCTAATGAATCGAATCTTCCGTCCGCTATTGGACTGGTGCGTCGTGGTTTTCATTGACGACGTATTGGTATATTCTCGGACCGAAGAAGAACACGAGGAGCATCTAAGACTCGTGTTGGAGATAGTCCGGAAGGAAAAGCTTTATGCAAAGCTGAAGAAATGCAAGTTTTGGCTTTCGGAGGTCACTTTCTTGGGTCACGTCGTATCCGGAGATGGCATTTCGGTGGACCCAAAGAAAGTTGAGGCAATTAAAGATTGGCCTCGCCCGACAAGTCTAGCGGAGATTCGTAGCTTTCTTGGACTTACGAGCTATTTCCGGCAGTTCGTGGAGGGGTTTGCCAGGATAACAACTCCACTAACGCGCCTTACGCACAAAGGGGTGAGGTATGATTGGAGCCCCAAGTGTGAGCGGAGCTTTGAGGAGCTAAAGAATAGACTGATATCTACTCCGGTGCTTGCTTTGCCGATGCCGGGAGAGAGTTATGTTGTATACAGTGATACTTCATACATCGGTCTTGGGTGTGTCCTAATGCAAAACGGCCGAGTCATAGCTTATGCTTCGCGCCAATTAAAGGGTTATGAAAAGAACTACCCTACTCACGATCTGGAACTAGCGGCGGTTGTTTTCGCGCTAAAACAGTGGAGGTATTACCTGTAAGGGGAACATTGTGAGATCTACACCGATCATAAAAGCCTCAAATACTTGTTCACCCAGAAGAAGCTGAACTTGCGACAGCGGCGGTGGTTAGAGTTGCTCAAAGATTACGACGTCACAATTCTCTACCACCCCGGGAAAGCGAACGTCGTAGCCGATGCTCTAAGTAGGAAGTTGGAGGAAAATTTGGCGACGGAGGTTACGCCTCAACCGGCATTGCAAAAGGAGATGCAACGGTTTGGGCTAGAAATTGTGGCGCCGGGGGTGCCGGCAACGCTTGCCACCTTAGTTGTGCAACCAACCTTGTTGGAGAAAATCAAAGGATTGCAAATATCGGATGTATTTCTCCAAAAGGTGCAGGGCAAAGTTGAGAGCGGTAGTACTGAAGATTTTGGCATTAGAACCGACGGCACACTACGGTATCGGGATCGTTGGTGCATGCCCAAGGACGACGATCTTCGGAGGGCGATTATGCAAGAAGCGCATCAGTCTCCTTATAGCATTCACCCGGGCGGCACCAAAATGTACCGAGACTTGAAATTACATTATTGGTGGCCGGGCATGAAGAAAGACATAGGGAAGTTCGTGGCGCAATGTCTCACGTGCAAACAAGTGAAGGCGAAGCGTCGATTTCCAGCGGGAAAATTACAGAGTCTACCTATACCCGTGTGGAAATAGAAAAACATTGCAATGTACCTTGTGACAGGTCTGCCTAGGTCACAAGGTGGACATGACGCGATATGGGTAGTTGTGGACCGGTTGACAAAATCGGCACATTTTTTGCCGATCCACACTACTTGGTCGGGAGACAAGTTAGCCCAAGTTTATATTGACGAGGTGGTGAGACTTCACGGGGTTCCGGTATCTATTGTATCGAATCGGGACCCTAGGTTCACGTCTCATTTTTGGAAGAGCTTACAAGATGCGTTAGGCACGCGGCTCGATTTTAGTACGGCATTCCATCCTCAAAGTGATGGTCAATCGGAAAGGACAATTCAAATACTTGAGGACATGCTTCGAGCGTGTGTGCTTGATTACAAGGGCGAATGGCATGATCACTTACCGATGGCGGAATTCGTATACAACAATAGCTATCAAGAAAGCATTGCGATGGCGCCATTCGAGGCCCTGTACGGAAGGAAATGTCGCTCGCCGATACACTGGAGCGATGTGGGCGAGAAAATGATTCTTGGCCCGGAAGTGGTGCGGGAGGCGGAAGAGAAAGTCCGCCTTGCCCGACAAAGATTAGTGACGGCGCAATCGAGGCACAAGAGTTATGCCGACAAGCGACGAAAGGATATTGAGTTCGCGGTAGGAGATCGCGTATTTCTAAAGGTATTGCCGATGCGGGGAATTAAACGGTTCGGTGTACGCGGGAAGTTGAGTCCCCGCTATATCGGACCCTTCGAGATTTTGGAACGAGTTGGTGCGGTGGCCTACAAGTTGGCATTACCACCGAGGCTCGCGAGAGTACATGATGTATTCCACGTATCCCAACTCCGTAAATACGTGTATGACCCAGATCATATTCTCTCGTATATACCGATAGAGCTTCAAGAGGATATGACATATGAGGAGTTCCCGGCGTATATTGCCGATCGGGAGGTGCGAAAGCTTCGGAACCGCGAAATCCCGTATGTTAAAGTTCATTGGTGCGAACACGATGACCGGGAAGAAACGTGGGAGCTCGAAAGCGAAATGAGGGAGCGCTATCCTCACCTCTTCGAGGATCCGAAGTGAGGTAAGAAATTTAAATTCCAATCTTAGTAGTTTCGCGGACGAAACTAAATTAAGGGGTGGAGAATGTAACATACCACATCCCTCGTAGATCGTGCCGAGTTCCGTCAAAACGAGCGAAACGCGGAGTTGAATGAATTAGAATGGACCCTAAGTTCATTAGAGTCCACAAGTTGAGCTAAAAGGGACCCGAGAGAGTAAATCTGGAAATCTGGCTAAGTCCCAGATTTTGTGCTCTCGGGGACCGGTCCCTGAAGGAGAGACCGGTCCCCGTACGCGTAGCCTGCCAGGAATCCTGAGGCATCCGGTCCCTGATGGTGAGATCGGTCCTCGGGAGACCGGTCCCTGAAGGGCAGACCGGTCCCTCGCTGCGCAGCAGCTGAGAAACCCGAAAATTTGGCTAAGTCCTGGAAAACCCACGTTCGGGAACCGATCCCTGGTCGGGGAGACCGGTCCCCGAAGGCGAAAAATCCCCAGTCTGGGCAGATCAATGGGAAACAAGTGGAGGGGCTTAAGTGCAATTATTACAACACTATATATGATCCATCCCCTCTCTTCCACAACCATTTCTCTCCTCTCCTCTCATTTCCACTCTTTCTCTCTCTAGAACTCTTGCTCTAGGGCTTGGAGAAGAAGAAGAAGAAGCAAGGGAAGGTGGATTTGGAAGCTTTGGTGGGTTCTACAAGCTCTCCTACAAGAAGGACTTGGAGGAGCTTGGGCTAAGGTGAGTTTTTGGTAGAAATGAGTCTAGGGCTTCGTTTTGATCCCTAAGTTTTAGAGCTTTGTGCTCCTTAGTGGCTTTAGAGGCTCTTTTGAGCCATGAACACCATGAAACCCATGAGAGCTCAAGGTGCTCTCATGGTGAATCCTTGAAAGTGGTGTTAGGAGCCCTAGGGTTGGTTCTAAGGGTCTAGAAACCTTATTAGGATGCTTCTTAGATGAACCTAAGCTATTATTTGCTTAGGGTTAGGATCGATTCATGGGGAAACCCTAAATGACCATGTTAGGGCTTGAAAATTGGGGCTTTTGCCCTAGGATTTTTCGGGGACAAATTGACCTCGTAGAAACCTAATTCGGGGTGTCCTAAATACATTGGACAATTTCATTTAACATTGCGAAAATATTAGAGTATAGTTCATGTAGAAAGGGGCCTAATATGGCACTATTTTGATTATAGGGCGCGGAATCAGCTATCGTAAAGTGCAGGAGCCTTCATATTCTACACCCACACGACCAATAGAGGTGGGGGGTGCACGCCGGAATCGTTGAATTCCCTTCTATGTCTGTTTCTCTATTTCTTGAACATATGGTTGTATAGTCACTCATGCATATTAGGGTTAATTTACATGTGGACTATTGGTTGTTTCATTATGTCTTCTCTAATGTTTTTGGAAAGTAGAAAGATATGGAACCATGAAGGACATGTATTGTTGGACCCTAGAGATTGCATGATTGAGAGGCTTGGACTTGGCAATGGTAAATAGCTATGACACTGACAATAGAGAGATGGATTGGCATCGACAAGTAAGTGTTAAGCGTAGGTTTAATCAAAGTTACATTGGGACAAAATGGTTAGTAAGTGACATGAACAATGGGTAGAGAACCTAGCATGAAAGCGGCATGGTAAAACATCCTCAAATTGGGGATTCGATTGATACTCATGACACGTCTTGGCTTGAGGGAGGTAGCTCCCCCTCAAGCGGTGAGTTTCCGGAAATAGTCACCTTGGGAGTGAGGTCGCTGATGACGGTCCCTAGGGATGGTTCGAGGCCCCCTGTTATGACGGGATTTGGGTTATGAGTTATTGGGGTTAACAGAGTTAACCGGCAAGATTGGGTAAGAGCCAAAGCTTAATTATGATTGAAGCATGCATGCATTTCCATTATCGCATTGAATTATATATCCACTGACTCTTTCTTGCAAGCATAGTATTAGTTGCATTAGTAATGGTTACTTTCTCTCCTTTGAAATACTTATGCCTGGATAGATCTAGTGGGTAAGTCGGCGAGGTCGGATGCCGAGCCCACTGGAAACTTTGTTGCAGTTCTCACACCACTAACCCTATAGGTCCTAGCACGAGCGGGACGGCGGAGGACCGAGGCAAGGGTAAAGCGCCACCTTGGCGTGTAACGTGTCTGTCCCCCAGAACTACCGCCACCTTTCTTGTAACGTGTCTGTCCCCCAGAACTACCGCCACCTTGGCGTTTCTTGCCCTTGTCCTTAGACTCAGCCAAAGCCTCACGCTTCTCCCGAACGTGGGCATCTCCGTGCTCCGCCCATAGCGCTCGGTCGAACACCTCCGCAAAGGTCGAGAGCTTGAGTATCTGCACGGCCTTGTAGATCCCCGGCCGAAGTCCTCGCAAGAACCACTCGGCCCGGTCCCGGTCATCCTTTACAATATCCGGGACGCAGTCGATAATATGGGAAAATTCTTGTTCATACTCCGCCACTGAGCGGTCCCCTTGCTCTAGCTTACAGAACTTCTCCTTGAGCTTCCACTTCAGTGTGTCGGGGAAATAGTTGGCGAACATCTCCTGCTTGAATTTTTCCCACAGTATCGGCGGAAGGCAGGGAAGCCGATCCCACTTGACTTGCTTCCACCAAACCTTCGCCGCCTTCTCCAAGCAGTGGGTGGCGAGATACACCTTGTCCTTCTCCAAAGTACACTTGTCGTCGAAGAGGGTTTCCATCGAGTCGATCCAAGACTCGACCATCTCCGGTTCCACCTTCTCGCCCTCAAAGGTTGGCGGATGGAACTTGTTGAACTTGATAAGAGCCGCCAATGCGCGCTCTCCCTCCACGTCTTCGGCCAACACATCGGGTGTTGCCGATCTCGATGCCGCCTATGGTGCGATCGCTGGCGGTGGGCGTGCCGTCACCGGAACCGCCGCTATGCCCTCACCCTCTGCCGCTCTAGGTATATGAGTCGAGGGTGCGGGCGGACCACCGCCTTCATTTGTCGTCGCAGCCGCCGCCGCGATCTGCCGCTCCAATAATTCCTGGAGCCGCTCGAATCGGGTCTCCTGGCGCTGCACCACATTGGTCAGCGCGGTCACCTGCGCTTGCAACCGATCGATCACGCTCGGTTCCTCCTGCTCGGGCGCCTCAAGAGTCGGCGCTGGGGCAGTCCTACGCGTGTAGCGTCTTGGAGACATTAGTCCCTGAAACGCAATTACTTGGTCAGTCATCTTAACCAATTACCTCGTTGCAATTACAACACGTGACAACTCAACCACAAAATCGGGCGGAAGCACACAAGTGCACTCGTTCTAGGCTCTTGGTATCATGTCGTCGGCCGCCGACACATCCACCTCAAGACAAGAACTCATACAACTTGAGTCCGTCTCTAATCACAACTAGAGACACATTACCAACTTCGACCCAATCGAATCAACTTCCGCCATCGCTATAGGTTCACGTTCTGCTCACGCACCTATAACCTTAGGGCTTACCAACCTATGGTCTCCTAGGTCATCCTAGACTTTCTCTCTTTACTTGCTCTTATCGCTCTGATACCAAAACAGCTGTCACGCCCCGCCCCGAATCCACTACCAATTTGGCAAGATTCGACTACGGCGGCGGGCCACCGAACGGACAGCACCTCCCCTATCCGCCAAAGCCTCAACAACAAGAATGTGTACAAGAATTTACCCAGGAAAATTAAATTCTAAGCATACACATTCACAGAAGCACAAACAGTGCCAACAATACAAAGAGCAAGCGATCCACAAGACAAAACTAGTGAAATAAAGAGAGTACTTTATTAACTATTACAATAGTTCCAACATTCTCATTTACATCATTTTCTTTAAATGAATACATTTGTCATCCAAAATACATAGCTCTCCAAATCCTCACCTACAATGAATCTCTCTCTCAATACATAGGTGACTAATGCAAGAAGGAAAGCTACTATACTACCACGGTCTCACTGGTCGGGCGCGATGCCCTTGCCGCGGTCCTCTCTCGACAGCCCTGAGCCTACCACTGGAAATTGAGTGGGGTGACAACTATCTTCCATAGTTCCCAGTGGGCTCGGCCGCCGACTCTGCCGATCTCCCCACTAGGTCCAAGTGGGCACAAGTAACAACAGATAGATAGATAGATAGATAAATATGTATCTGAAAGCTGTAAATGCGATAGTAGGAAAGCTATGCTACTATGCCCATAATCATAAATATGAATGCATGCATCATATAATAGAGGTTTGCTATCATGCTAACAAATTCAATCCATGTTCGAATAGCAATGTTCAATAACATTTATACCCTTTAGCCTTTCATTTACCCAATCTGTGGCGAGGCCCTAGGGCTCGCCCATGACTCACCTTTCAATCCCAAAGTGGGGAGGGAGCTCCAAGTGCACCCAAGCCCGGGACCGTCTGCGGACCTCCATATGGTCCGAACCTCCAAGTGGTCCTAGTCGCACGACACTCCGGAGTACTCGACGACCATCCCCTCCATGTGGGGATTGGATGGCTATACCATCCCAAACGCAGACTGTGAGCTAGATCTATCCTCTCCAAGTGAGAATACACTATCACAAGGGTCAACAACCCAATCCAATCCTCTCCAAGTGAGGATGCCCTACCACTAGGGTCAATGTCTCAATCGACTCATCAACAACCTCTCCATGTGAGGATGCCTTACAACTCAGGTCAACATCTCTCGCGAAATCATTTGTTCCCGACATTCATGCAAGGCTATTTAGCGTTTCTAAATTCATTGTTCACAAGGCATTTTCTAAGGGATCCACCTATCCCTAGGTCCGTCGACCTCTAGTGTCATTTTACACTACATTAATGTCACTCGTCATCATTCAATGTTTGGATGCCACTCGTTTGTTCTTTAACAAAAACACTACTTTCTATGTCATCAACACCCCTATCGGGTTCATCTTTATCTTTAGCATCATAGGATCCACGTTCCGACCCAATCCTCACCTATCTAGTTACCAAGCGTTTCAAGTACACTAGGTTATTATTTAGAAAGCATAAGGAATGGTGCTACTATGCAATTCTACAGTGCAACATGAAGAGATGAGATTAAATGCAATCTAAGACATAGAAAGGAGTTCGAAAGCTTCAGGATGACACCCCCCACCTTTAATCGATGTAGAGGTTTCGGAAATCTCTCTCGGCGAGCTTTACGAAAAGGCTTTAGCCTTCCTCGGCCGAATCAACACTAGCCCGGCCCGATTTTGCCGAGAACTTCACGTCGACTCGCCGAATGCTAAAACCGACTTAGCCCCCATGTTTTGTGACCTAACAATAGGATTTCCAAGGCTTCAAATGAGATCAATCTCATACTTTCACAAAAACCCCATTTTGGAGCCCTAGGTTTGCACCTATAGCAAACCACCCACTAAATCCCTAGATTCTTGGGATTGATCTATTTAGAAGCTTGCTTAGGGTTCATTTGACCCATTCCAAGGCATAAAAATCCAAAACCCTAAGTTTTACAAGCTAGGTGTCACGCCCCGAGCCCGCCTCTTTGGTCGGATTCGGGCACGCCAACAGACCGCCGAACGGACAGGGTTTCCCCTGTACCGCGGACAGAGTCTCCCCTGTACGTTCAAGGCGTCGCAATCAATACAATGTACGAAGTTCCAACCAGGAACACATTTCAAGCAAAGATTGCATAAGGAAGTATCAAAAACATAAATCTACTTGCTATTACAAGCATTCACATTCATACATTTTTACATCACAATTCTCATTTGATTCTTACATTAGCTTTCACTTAACTTCCAAATACAATCCGATTTTAACATAGTTATTACAACATTGTTCTTACAATTATCACATTTTTGGTTCTTTGCATTTTATACCCCTAAGAAGCCGACTCAGGGTGCTGCTATCTGGTCTCAGTGGTAGGGCGCTAACTACGGAGCTACGCCCTTTCCTCGCGCCGCCGCGCCGCTCGCGTGTGGACCTGTAAAACCCCGAAACAACGTGGGGTGAGAACTAACTCCATAGTTCCCAGTGGGTACGGCCACCCAAGGGAAGAGCTCGACCATCAGGTCAAAGGAGGCAAACAACATGTTAGTCCAATAGATAGATATAAAATCACAAATCATGCAACTAACATTACCATGCTTTTGCCTCACAACATGCAATATGCAAATTATGCAACTCATATCGTAGATTAGTTGCTTCTACACTTTATTCTTATCCATTCTTTACTTTTACTCATTCTTTACTTTACTAGCTATTCTTTAGCATTAACCTTTCTTTATTCTTTATTACTTGTCATTCTTTAGCATTAGCCTTTCCTTGTTCGTGATTCTTTTACTCTTTATGCTTTACACTTTATTCTTTATTCTTTATGCTTTACTAAGGGTACTCACGCCTTAGCAATATTATACACATTAGCCTTTTCTTTCCTAAGGTTATTTTCCCTTAGCCAACTATGCCATCCGACTCGGTCTTGAGTCAATCAACTGCGGATAGTCCGCGCTCTGTCCGGCTCGAGGTGAAGGAACTCACACATGCACCTCAGCCCTCAATCACAAACCACATCGCCCAACGGGTCGCCCAGAGCTGCGTACACCCGTGGTCAGGGATCCCCCGGTGGGAGAGGAACATGCCGCATACACCCGCAGCCGAGATCCCCGATAGGGAGAGGAACATGCCACATGCACCCTAGCGCTCATTGTTCTTGCTCATTAACAAGCCTCGAAGTTCTTCCGGTGGGAGAGGAACACGCCACATGCACCCGCGGCCAAGAACTATCGAGCTTGTATGCTGCACTAGCAGCCGCTGCACTAGCAGCAGGGATTCCGGAATCCACTTTACATTACTCAAGGGTTGGTCTCACCCTATGTTATCGACCTAACTAGGTCCAAGCCTTTACTCAACCTATGTTAATACATTAGGTTCAACGTCATTATCTTCTTAGCCTAGGTTCACTGACGCTAGGTCCAATATTCTTAATCACCTAGGTTCATTCGACTCTAGGTTCCATATCATTACGTTCACAACCTAGGTTTACTTGACTCTAGGTTCAATGCCATTCATATTCTTATTTTCCTAGTTGTCCACACCTAGGAATTATACTTGACATGCCACTCGTGAATAACCTATGTTCAATGACACTAGGTTCATTATTACTCTTGTTTAACCTATGTCCTTGACACTAGGTTCAATGCCACTCGATCTATAGGTGCATTTATGTCAACTTACACACATCCTTTACTTAGCATTCTCATCTTATCATTAAGCATGCATTCTACTTTATGTCATTTTAACATATTCTCACATTATGTCAATACACATTCTTTTAACATTTCTATTATGCATCCATTTCTAAGACATGCATCTAGCTCATGTAACTTAGCATTTAACTCATGCATTTATCTAACATATGTCTTACATATTCACTTAGCATTTAGCTCTTGCATTCATTAGCATACTTTACATGCATACATTTCTTAGCATCTTTATCATGGCACTATATACATTTATTAGCATCATTATGGTGCATTCTTACTTAACATTCTTATTATGCATTCTTACTTAACATTCTTATCATGCATCAATAGTGAAACACACTACACTTTGGCATGAAGGCGACCTAGTCGCTTCGGTAAGCACAACCCACCTTTTAACGCTTTCCGATTGCTTGTCGTCACTTGCAATCGGCCTCCCGCGGCATCCGTGACCCGGTTCGGCTCGAACTCTTGCGCGACCACCCGAACGGCCACCAATCCGCGATCCGTCTGTTCGGGAGTTTATTCCCCGACATCGCGATGCTCCCATCGATGCTCCCGATCCATTTTCATGATTTTTGGAGGCTTATCCCGCGTGCTGCGGCTATCTGTACCAAAACAGATTGTTTCGTCAATAACTTCGCGTACACTTGTCGGATTGTCGAACCGAGCGCACCAACGCGTTCGTTTGGTCCCCAATTAGGTTTATAGAGGGTCAATTGAGATCAAACCCAACTATTTACAAAAACCCTCTTTAGGAGCCCTAATATGCAACTATTGCAAAATCCACCATTTCATCTCATGAATCAAGCATAAACCATCTATTTAGCATGCTAAGATTCCATCTAAACCATCTTTAGAGTGTAAGAACTTAACCCTAAAGATCTACCATTAAAGCTTCAAGAAGCTTACCTCTCTAGGTTTGCTCTAAGGGGAAGAAGAAGATGATGGAGGGAAGCTCTCACTTGCTTCACCTTCTTTTCCCTTTCTTCTTCTTCTTCTTCTTCTCTTCTCCTTTCCTTTCTAGAGAGAGAGAGGGAGAGCTTTGGGGAGGATACGGTGATGGAGAGGGAGAGAGAGAGGTTCTAATCCTCTCTTTACTCATAACCCATGCACAAAATGCCAATAAGTCCCTCAACAATGCTTCTCTCGCAACAGCCCGAACTGGGCATTTTCGGGGTTCGGGGACCGGTCCTTGCGATGAAAGACCGGTCCCTGAGAGACCGGTCCTTGACTGAGAGACCGGTCCCCGAAGGTCTAGAAATCAGCCTTCAAGAACTTAGCCAAATTTTCAGCTTTTTCACCGTTTTTGCTCCGTTTTCACTCGTTTTCGCTCGTTTGACATCCGATTCATTTCAAATCGAACCGAGACTCTCCAAACATGTTTTCAAGCATGTTTTCATCATCTTTTCATCCACGCTAATGCCGGATTTAGTCCATGGTCCAACATAGCCTTTCGGGTCCCGTTCTCGCGCCCTATGCGCACCGAAGCACCCGAATGCTCCCGAACTTCGCCGGAACGATTCCAATGGCTTTCTAAGCTAATATACATCGTAACTTCATGAATTAGAAGTTCGGTATATTACATTCTCCACCCCTTAAAAAGAGTTTCGTCCGCGAAACTCAAACCACACCTCAATTCAGCTCCTCGAGCAATTGAGGGCACTAATGCACTTTTACACTTCGGAAGGGCTTTACACTCTTTAGAACTATCGAAGAGGACTACTACGGAACTCACGATACCAAACGCATCCAACTTTGCAAGGCACATCTCACAAAGTGCATTACGGTCTCCGTCACTCTAGGGGGTAACGCAAGTCGAAACTCGACGACTCTACGCGCTCCAACACCACTTGCACTCGGCACACAAAGAACTCTTCTTTGCATTTACTTCCCCTTCAGGGAATACGTTCCAAATCAATCACCGACATTGCCTAAAAGCAATATCATCGGTGCATCACTTCATCGTAAGTGCTCTAATTCCGCACTAAACTTTAACTTTGATGTGAGATGGCCCACCTCGGCACATCCCAATTCCAATCCTCGAACTCCACGTGGCTTGCCATTAGCTCAAGGTTTCACCAAGAGCACTTCGTCATTTTTGATACTGTATGCCACGGTCAATGTCAAACCATTTTTGCAAAGAGCTCACAAGAACACTTTGCTCGTGAATTCGAATCAAACCTCTCGATAAGGCTATCCGCCAAATCGCTTTCCTCAGTTTCCATTGGTGGTCCAAAGGCCACCAATACTACGTAGGCCTACAGCCTAAACCTGTCTCAACATACGCTAGCGCCTCTCGCTCGCAAGCGTAGACCCAATCATCACTGGGGCGAAATTCTCACTTGGGAATTCGCACACACTCCAACCAGGAGCAACCAAGATCCCAAACCGTTACAAATTCTCGGGTTGGGTCACAATCGTACTCTCAGTATACTGTCAATCGCACTACATGCTCTATCGAGCAACACATATCACTACCGGCTCCTATGCACCTAGTGCGAGCCACCAGCCCCACGAGTGATTCATGGCATGCTTCACACTTGGCAATGCCCAAGTGCTACTGCCAACAAACTCACTCGGCCGATCCATATTCGCACTCCACGAGTACCTGTACTCAAGCATTGTACGCTACTGTAGCATGCTACCATAAGCCTGGGTCTTGGGCAATCTTGCCCCAGCACAATGCAACCGGTCTCACCCAGAGGGACCGGTCTCTCGGGGACCGGTCTCTCCCGCAGGGACCGGTTCCCAAGAGCTTGTTTTCTGGGACTTAGTCAATTTCTCTCCTCTGCTGGGCTTCTCACGCGTTCGGGGACCGGTCTCTCCAGCAGGGACCGGTCCCCGAGAGCCCAAAAACTGCAGTTTGCAGATTTTGATTCTTAAGTTCTCGAAAACCTCCCACAATGCACTTTTACTCATTCTAACGCCTTCGGTCTTTCCGAAGCATAGCAACCTCACACTTCGGTCAATTTGACTAAAGTTCGACATTTACTTTCCGAATTCTTCGGCATATCACATTCTTGGTCCTTACTATACTACTACATAGATAGTAGTAATTAACTATATGCTCAATGCATGTGACGCTCCAACTTTACATCATGCCGAAACACATAACTGCATGAATAACTCATACCTGCCACGACGTCGTCAGAAGCAGGTCCCACAAGCTGGGTCGCGTGTCCACAGCCACTTGGTGCCCGCCGCGGAGCCCTCGATTGCATCACTGTCATCGCTCGCTCTCCCGACCGCGCCGCAGGTGGCACACCCGCCGGCTGTCCCGGAGAGGAAAAAGCCGTCGCCAACACTAAGGCCGGGCTATCACCTTGCGGACACTCATCCCGCATATGTCCTGGCTGCCCACAATGGATACATCTTCCATCACGCAGCGCACATCGCCGCGCCTGGTGGGCACCACCACAAATCACACAACCTGGGGAGGATCGAGTAGAGGACGACTTCGAGTGGCGCCTAGAACTTGACTGCCCACCCGAACTGTTCGACAATTGCCTCACCCCTCCCCGCTCATGCTTATGAGATTCGCGCTCCTCATGCGCGAAAGCCTCGCCATGCTCTGCCCACAAGGCTCGGTCCAACACCTCCGCGAAGGTCGTGAGCTTGAGAATTTGCACCTTCTCGTAAATATCTGGTCGAAGTCCACGTAAGAACCAATCGGCCATATCCTTGTCATCCCGTATCACATCCGGGACACAATTCACGATACGGGAAAACTCCCGTTCGTACTCCCGCACTGAGCGGTCTCCTTGACGCAGCTTCCTGAACCTGTCCTGAAGCTTTCGCTTTTCACTGTCGGGGAAGTAAGCTGAGAATACCAATCCCCGAAACTCATCCCATGCCATAGGAGGAAGACTAGGCGATCGGTTCCGCCGAATACCTTTCCACCACACCTTCGCCGATTGCTTCAAGCAATGCACGGCTAGGGGCACCTTGTCCCGCTCCAATGTGTACAGCTCCTCGAAGAGCGTTTCCATGGAGTCAACCCACATATCCACAATCCAGGGATCAACATTCTCTCCATCGAAGGTAGGCGGATCAAACTTTACGAAGGTCATGAGGGCCGCCAAAGCCCGTTCTTTCTCCGCCTCCGCCAATGCACTTTTGGGAGTCGGATCGCCCGACCCCGACGGAACCATCTCTGCTGCAAGCCCTTCCCGTCCTCGACGAGCCGCAACTGGCGCAGCCACTAGCTGCTCCACGGTCTCTTGGAGTCTCTTGATCCGTTCTTCCTGGCGCATAGCAGCCTCCTGCTGACGCTGCACTATGCCCACAAGCATTCCCAACTGTTCGCGGAGCTCCAAGTCTCCTCTCGCTCCGGATTGCTCAGGAACATCACTTCTCCCATCCCGCGTCGATCTAGCCGAAGATCGCCTACGCGGTGCCATCGTTCCCTGACACATGACAACTCGATTAATTCTCAACCTTCGAGGTCGAGTACAAAACATTTAACATTGACTCAAATCGGGCGAAAGTTATACAAGGGCGTCTATTCTCATCACTCGGTTTCATGTTGTCGTACGCACAACATGAACACACTCGGTTGAGAATAAACCACACCTTGAATCTACCTCTAACATCCATTATAGAGGTTTACCACATAACCCAATCATTAACCTTTCGCCACAAGTCTCCAGTTCTCGTCTCTCACGAGCCTTAATCTCCTTCCTCCTCTTCTTCTTCTCTTCTCCTTTCTTCTCTTCTCCTCTTTCTTCTTCTCTTTCTTTTCTTTCTAGAGAGAGAGAGGGAGAGTTTTAGGGTGAGAGGGAAGAGAGAAAGACCCATCTCTCTCTTCTATACACTCACATGAGTGCAAAATTGCATAAAAATCCCTCAACAATGCATTTCTCGCAACAGCCCAAAATGGGCATTTTCGCGCTCGGGGACCGGTCCTTGCGATGAGAGACCGGTCCCTGAGAGACCGGTCCTTGGCTGAGAGACCGGTCCCCGAAGGTCCAGAACTCAGCCTCAAGGACTTTGCCAAATTTTCAGCATTTTCGCCCGTTTTCGTCCGTTCTCGCTCGTTTGACCTCCGATTCGTCTCAAATCGAACCGAGACTCTCCAAACATGTTTTCGAGCATGTTTTCATCATCTTTTCATCCACGCTAATGCCAGATTTAGTTCATGGCCCAACATAGCCTTTCGGGTTCCGTTTCCGCGCCTACGCGCACCAAATCGCCCGAATGCTCCCGAACTTCACCGAACTTCACCGGAACCTTTCAAATGGTCTTCCAATCAAATGTACACCGTAACCTCATAATTTTAGAAGTCCGGTACCTTACATCAGGTTTGGATTTCGTGGACCTTGTACTGGTACAAGGGCCCGTGTACCGGTACAAGGTGGCAGACTTCGCACAGTTCGAAACTGCAGGGGTGTTTTTGCTTTTGTAGCACTTCTATTAGAACCCCCACGCCCCTGGGGCATTCCCCTGAGCTGAGAACTCTGAGATTTGAGGTAGGGGAGTTCCTCCTTGCTCTTTTGGTGATTTGGTCCCTCTCTTTTGGATTTTTCTTGGATTAATCTCTCTTTTTTCCCTTTTCGTGCTATTTCACCATGGTTGAAGCCAAGAGCTTAGATTTGGGGCCTTGTTGAGGGAAGAACTTAGGACTTAGAGCATTTAGAGCTTGACTTAAAGCTTCCAAGAGGTAATCCACTTGTTCTCTTCCTCTAAAATAGAGTTTTATTGAGGATTTTGTGATGAAACCCTAGATTGAGACTTAGGGTTCAATTTTGGGGCTTTTTTATCTAGGGCTTTTGAAGCTAGATTTCTTGGATTAGAACCCTCCTTTGGGTTAGATTGGAAGGATCCTAGCCTTCTTTTGGAGCTTGAGAGAGATTTTTCACTCCTTAGGTGAGTTTTAACCCTTTTGCTATAATTGTTAATGTTTAATCTTATAGTTGATCGTAATGCCCGTGTATCTCTTCGCTCAATACTTTTAGGGTATTTTGAGACTCGTGGACAACTTCGTTGGGCGAAACGAGGCCCTACGCGACGGTTCGGTGGGTTTGACCTAGCCACACAATGAGAAATTCTCATTTGTGATGAATTAAGTATCGTTAATTGAAAAAGCGTGCATAATCATGTTAGATATATTTATTGTGAATTTTAGGATGCTTAATATGCCTATGTTATGTGTAAGGAAAGTTCGGACCTCCATATAGTAGAGAACTAGCATGTGGTACTCGCATATGTTTGGCATCCTATTGAGACTTGGAATCATAAATCCTATTGTGATAATGAGCATCTTTTGCATGCATTTAAAGTTATTCCTATATTGAACTTAAAGGTTCTTGGTAAGCCATAAAGAGGCTCGGGGACTTGTGCTATTTGTGAATAATTGGGCTAATGTCATGAAGGGGCATCGAGCTCGGGTCATGTGTGAACCTAGTGTATAGTGCCATTGAGAGAGTTGGATATACTTGTTCATTAAAATGTCTAAGTGTCATAAAGGGGCACAAGACTTAGTAGTGTTGGAACTTCATGTCGTGACTTAAACTAGATATTCGGGATGCTAGTGACTATACCATGTTAGAGACATGAGGATTGGATACTTGAGACTTGGATTATGCTTGCTTGCCATTTGTGCTCATTCGCACATGCTTGTGAGGGTCGCTCCCTACAAGCCGGCACTCCGGAGTTAGCCTACGCGACTTTTGTTCGCTCGTGCGGTATTGAGAAGCCTACGGGGTCGAGTGGGACAGACACATTCCAAGAGTAGGGATGTCGGGTTACCACAGGCACTTAGGCGGCACAAGCTGGACTACCTTGGGTAGGTCCCTAATTGGAAATGAAAACCGACACAATGTTGAGTGTGTGATAATCACTACTACACAGAGAGTAGTAGCTGGATTACTTGGACTTGCTTCCAGTATAGATGTGGACATTTGGGTATTCATACATACATGTAGTATGCTAGGAGATGTTGTTTATTGCATCCTTATATGCATTGTAGCCATGACAAAGTATCACTTTCATATCTGTATAAAGTAAATCATGATATTACTTGTGAACATGTAGATATATATTATCCATGACAAGATATAGTCGCATTATAAATGCCATGTTTAATTGCAAGTTGTAGCTTAGCATCTTAATTATGCTTTCTTAAATGCAATTTACTCGTTACTATTATTGTTGGACTTACCCCCCCCTTTTTCTTTTGGGGCCTAGTGGAGCAATGAGCTGAGGTCAGTAATTGCCCACTGGGAACTATAAATTATAGTTCTCACGCCCTCTTTTTCTCGATGTTTTTCAGAGCCTTCCACGCAGGGTGAGGCCAGGGATGGCGGGAAGGGAGTTGCTTCGAGCTAGCTTCCTTCGAGGACGAGTTGCTAGGTGGTCTACCTCTCGATATATATTTTATTTTTGCGAGAGGTTGAGGGTTTTACCAGTGTACTAGAGACCACCATTTTTGTACTTTTGAGACTGATAGTGTACTACTTATGGTTTCTTTTTTTTGTCTAGCTCTATTTCTTTACTTTGGTGTAGATGATAGAACTTTACTCGCTCTGATATCATTAGTTGCTAGTTATTTTACTTCTTTTTATTTGTGCTACCTCTTGCTTTACTTCCGCTTTTTATTGTAGACGCCTTATATGTGTAGGCATATGGCGGGTCTGGGCACGCTACCGGGAGGGCCTCCGCCGGTCCCGGGGCGTGACAGATTAATTTGGTATTAGAGCCTAGGGTTGAGTCTTAGAGTACCTAGCAAACCTTAGGCCGGTTGGACTATAGGAATTAGGCTCGTGAGAGACGAGGTCTATTTGACTTGTGAGCGAAAGTATTATAATTGAGTTTATGACAACTCTAAAAAGTTAGAGTTTGATCGGAGTGTATGGCTTCTAACTTCGCGGAGGGTTACGTTGGCGGCCGACAACGTAACATCGGGAGTTAGTAGTGAAGGACACTTTCTTACTTTCGCATGATTTGAGTTTTATCTATTTGAGCGGGGTTGCGATAGCGTGGGTTACTAACTTGCGCTTTTATGTGTTGTAGTGACGATGCCGATTACACGCTTCCAGTCTGCCCGGGCGGATGATGCGGCACACCCCGAGGAGGTCGAGACCTCTGCTACTTCCGGATCTAGTGAGGTCCGTGACTTGAGGGCCCAGCTTGCGGTTCTCACTGATCTGTTGGCGCAGCAGACGGCAGCAGCGCAGCGACAGGCTGAGGTCGCTCAGCGGCAGGAGGCACGGATGAAGCATCTTGAGGACCTCCTACTGCAGCAGGCGGCAGCTTCGAGGGAGACCCAGGGTCCCACACCGCCAGCACCCGTGGTGGACGTCGCACCGAGGGCGCAGTCCCCCGCGCCCAGTTCTTCACGTGCGACACCGGCGACCGTACCTCGGGAGGAGGTGGCTGCAGCACTACCTGTTCAGAGACCGGCGACAGGGGCAGCATTCCCCGTGATGGCCAAGGGAGCCGAGCGTGATCGGCTTATGGAGCGCCTCAGTGAGTTCAGGAGGTGCAGCCCGAGGATGTTTGATGGCGAGAACGTCGACCACTGGATTGTTGAGAAGTGGTTGATGCATATGGAGAAGCTGTTTCGAGACACCTTTGTGGAGAAGCGGGACAGAGTTTGGCTCGCCACTCACTTTCTGGACGGCGAGGCCTACCGTTGATGGTTGTATTTCCAGGACAACCCCAACACCGACTTGGCAGCGATTACTTGGACGAGGTTCAAGGAGCTTCTTCTGGCGCACCACTTTCCTACCAGCGTTAAGAGGAAGATGGAGCAGGATTTGCGCAGCTTGCACCAGGACGAGCGGTCAGTGGCTGAGTACGAAAGGGAGTTCTCCCGGATACTACACTGTGTACCGTTTGTTGTGAGGGACGACGAGGACAAGGCCCGCATCTTTGAGCGCGGTTTGCGGCCTTCTATCTTTCGGTTGGTGCAGTCTTCCAACCTCCAGACCTACCGGGAGGTTGTGGATCGAGTTTTGATAGTGGAAGTAGGAGCGGCGGATTTGCAGGAATGTCGTGAGAGCTCGGAGAAAGGGAAGGGGAAGAGGCCCGCGGCTGAGGGTGCGAGTCAGACGCACTCACGGAGGCCGCCGAGGCACCCCAGGAGCCGGAGCGAGTCACGGGGACGTGGCTCATCTACTCAGCGAGGAGGACCCGATCGTCGCCAGGCCCCCCGCTGCGTGATCTGTGGCGGTCCTCATTACCTGCGGCAGTGTTCACGCAGCCGGGGCAGGTGCTTCTTGTGTGGCCAGGAGGGCCACTTCCAGTCGGACTGCCCAAGGAGTCCATTGCCAGCGCCATCTTCGGCATCTGCACAAGCATCGCCAGGTCCCAGTCAGGGGACATCTTCTGCGCATCACCAGGCAGGGCGGCCGCCATTTCTGCGGCAGGCGGAGGGGCCACGACAGGCCCCGAGCGGGTGCATGTACGCGGCCCAGACTGAGCAGGCGGCGGCAGCCGAGAATGTGGTCGCAGGTATCATTTTACTTCATGGTATTCGAGTTAGAGCTTTGTTTGATACCGGTGCATCGCATTCATTCACTGATCGACTGTTTGCCGAGCTGCATGGCATTCTACTTGTATCCTTGTTGCACCCGGAACGAGTTGTTGTACCCGATCATTCTTTGGACATTCGGGAGTTTTGCCCCAGCTGCCCTATTTGGGTTGGAGATTGGATCATGCCCATAGACTTGCTAGCTTTGCATAAACTCGGGGAGTTTGACGTTGTGTTGGGCATGGATTGGTTGACTAAGTACTACGCCACTATCGATTGCAAGGATCGAACGGTGACTTTTAGAGAGCCAGGGCAGGCGGAGGTTGTATACCGAGGATGCCAGAGTTCGTTGTTTGCGATGACGATTAGCTCCTCTCGAGCTAGGCTGTTGATTAGTAGAGGCTGCGTAGCCTACTTGGCTACTGTTGTGTTGCGGGGTGTGGATGACGCCCCTAGGATTGAGGATATCCCCGTAGTGCGGGAGTTTGGAGATGTGTTTCCAGCGGAGCTTCCAGGCATGCCTCCTGATAGGGAGATTGAGTTTGTGGTAGATCTCGTCCCCCGGACTACCCCGATCTCAAAGGCATCCTATAGGATGGCACCAGCAGAATTGAAGGAGCTGAAGGCACAGTTGCAGGATCTTCTGATAAGGGTTTTGTGCGACTGAGTGTGTCACCTTGGGGAGCACCGGTTTTGTTTGTGAAGAAGAAGGATGGATCACTTCGCTTATGTGTGGACTATCGTGAACTCAATAAAGTCACAATTAAGAACAAGTATCCATTGCTGAGGATTGATGACCTATTTGATCAGCTCCAGGGATCTTGTGTATATTCCAAGATTGACTTGCAGTCGGGATATCACCAGTTGAGGATCAGACCTGAGGATGTGTCGAAGACGGCTTTTAGAACACGGTATGGACACTATGAGTTTACTGTTATGCCGTTTGGGCTTACTAATGCCCCGACAGCTTTTATGGATTTAATGAACCGTATTTTCAAGCCTTACTTAGACAGGTTTGTCGTGGTGTTCATCGACGACATCTTAGTGTATTCCCAGAGTGATGCGGATCATGAGGAACACTGGAGACTTGTACTTCAAGTGCTTCGGGAAAAGAAGCTCTACGCCAAGTTAAAAAAGTGTGAATTTTGGCTTAGAGAGGTGGCGTTTTTGGGCCATGTGATTTCAGGATCAGGCATAGCCGTGGACCCGAGAAAATTTGAGGCTATCAAGGATTGGCCAAGGCCGACGAGTGTCACGGAGATTCGGAGCTTTCTTGGTTTGGCCGGCTACAATCGACGGTTCGTTGAGGGATTTGCAAAGTTATCTACCCCTCTCACGAGGCTCACGCATAAGGGCACCAAGTTTATTTGGAATGATGCCTGTGAAAGAAGCTTCCAAGAGTTGAAGTAGAGATTGACGACCGCCCCGATCCTAACCTTGCCAACTGCTGGAGCAGGATATGTGATTTATAGTGATGCTTCCTTTAATGGATTGGGCTGTGTCTTAATGCAGGACGGGAAAGTAATCGCGTATGCATCTCGCCAATTGAAGGATTATGAAAGGAATTACCCCACTCACGACTTGGAGTTGGCGCCACTACTTATATGGCGAGCGGTGTGAAGTATATACAGATCACAAGAGCTTAAAGTATCTTTTCACTCAGAAGGAGTTGAACTTGAGGCAGCGCAGATGGTTGGAGCTACTTAAGGTGTAAGAAAGTGAATTCTCGAAATACGAGGATTGTATTTCATCCAGGATCGACTAATTGTCGAAAGTATACCCTTTGTGGGAGTTGAGAATGTCCAAAGTGTAAGTTATTGATCCCGAGGATCTAAAAGGTAAGTAACACCTAGAGGGGGGTGAATAGGTGTAAATCCGGCAAACTCGAA
>NW_017890975.1:0-28497 GCF_001540865.1 Ananas comosus
TGCGAATTCGCAGCATAAGAAGGAATTAACAGTGGATCAGCAAACTCCTACCCCTTAATGCAGCCACAAAAGTTGTCGGATTTCATCTTCAATGCATATTCTATATATAAATATACAGAGAAAATGAGAGAACATTACTACTAAACAAGAGAAAAGGTGAAAATGAAAGAGACAAACTAGAATATCACACTACATTGTGAAACAACTCTCTACAAGAAACCTAAGACCCATTACAAATCCTGCCTAAGATAGTTCGAATAGGTTGCGTCCGTAGTGTAAAAGGACTCGTCAAGGACCGCAAAGACGTTATCGTCCTTCATGTCATCCCATTTTAGCACCTCTCTGATATACTTAAATGCGTCGTCGATCGTGCTTCGCTCGAGCGCTTTCATCTGGAAGACGAAGAGCTTTCGATCGCAAAGAGAAGCGTAGAGATCCTTGAACTTCACCGCGATGAAGTAGTACGCGTGGCTCGCGAGTGACTGGTTCGTGTGGTGCGGTTTCACGGGGCTGAAATCGGAGAACCACTCGCACACTGTCAAAGGGATCTTATCTATCTTTTCTTCGAAGGTGTCGTACTTGTTGAGGAGGAGGACGAAGGGGGTGTCCTGGAAAGAAGGGTGGTTCACTATATTTTCGAAGAGTGCTTTGCTTAAGATCATCTTGTTGCAAAGATCGCCCGAATCTCGAGGCCACATTTGGTCGTAGTCGCTAAGAGAGACGCAGAAGATCACGGCACGAATGTCCTCGAACATCTCGAGCCATCTGCAGCCTTCGTTTAACCCTTTGGAGTCCACGCGGATAAGTTGGTACCTACGGAACAAACAAACAGAGGAAGCATGCATTTAGCTACTAAACAAATGCTGGTTGAGTAGACTTATTTGAAGAAGTCGTAGAAGTGTTCTGTTATAATCTCCTCAACAGCTTCCTAATAAGGTTAGAAATAGAAGCTTCAAATTTGAGTTCATGCTTTTAAAGTTTGGAAGCACATTTTAGTTTCTTCTAACCACTTCGAGAAAGTCTAAAATTTTTTGTTTGCCAAATATAGGGCTTCAAGTTGCTTCTCAATTAGAGAAGCTATTCTGAAGCTTGTCCATTTAAATTCTCAACACTTTCCCAAGATAGAAGTAAGAACTTCAAACTGGAGCTTTTGCTTTGGGGCACCCGAGCTCATTTCAGTTTCTTATAACAGTTAAGTGGTCTAGACTTCTCTGTTTGTCCCGCACCTGGCTTCTGCTTCTCAATTCGAGAATTGTCGTCTCGAGTCGAGAAGTTGTTTCATAAGTTGGGCCAAATGGACACTGCTCACCCCAAAGAGGTCAAGTCATATTATTACAAGCCGTCAAAAGAAGCTTGCTGATACTATTATTGATTACCGAACATTCGTGGTAAACTCCACTAATAATTGGCTTAGTCTAATCAATTAGGTATAAAGAGGAAAAGTAGGCTAAGTAACTTAGTTTGGGATGACGGGCAGTCGAATCTTCCAGTGGGTGGGTCAGAAATCATGCTTTGATCATCTAGAGAGAACTCAAGGAAAACAAGGCCGTGGCAGTCGGTGACGCCCTCGGCATATAAGATGTCTTTCTCGGTGGGTTCATACTCGTTGCTGGAAACTTCAATTGCCTGCAAAATGGAAAGAAGAAGATGCATAAACATTGGTGTTAAATTATGCGAAACAACAACTTTTTAATAGAGAGCGGTATTTTTATATTTTTATATTTAACGTTTCCCCTCACGTCTGGATTCGAGACTTTTGATAGGCCCATGACGTAGACTTAAATTTAATAAGAGGAAATCAATTATGTTAGAAGCCTTGGAGTGACTTGAACTTAGAACCTCTTGCTTTGATACCATGTTAAATAATGCAAAACATCTGTTTTTCTCCAAAAGCTTAAGCTGGTAGCGAGCGGTGTTCTTATAATTTTATATTTAACAATTGGTAGACAAAGAAACTGCACATTATTGAAAATCAAGGAAGTAGTTTGCTAATTAGTCTCAGAATGTTAAATCATTTCCGATGTAGCAAACAAGCGTTCCTTTTTTGCATTTGTACCTTCGGAGATACACAAAATCACATAAATAGCCTTGCAGAGTTGATATTTGCATGCGTGCCTGATTCCAGAAAACCAATTTTATTTGCAATCATGCCAGTACCATGGGATTATATGCAAAACTCATTTTATCATAAATGCCCCGGCACAGGCACTTTCTCAAATTAAACAAGGATTTCAGGGAGGCAAGCACGTAGATCCCAACTTTGCAGCATATTAATGTATTTGCGAATTTGCACTGGTTCCATGCAAAATATCCAGATAGCATTGCGCGTACCTTATCGAGAAAATAACCAGCAACGTTGGGAAGAGAGTGCAGCTCATTCCTCCTTTTATAAGTCTCTTGGATTGCAGGATCTCTCCAGATCTCCTCAACGACAGGGGCGTATTCACGAGTTGCGGCGGGAAAGAAAGCATCCAGGTCTCCCATTGCCACGATTTCCAGCAGCCAGTCAGAAAAGTGCTTCAACCTTTGGTTTATTGAATATATACACGAGCAATCTTCCTTGACTTCGCTTTCCTCTGATTATATGTCATTATTAAAAAAAATTCTATTTCACAGCGTGAACGGTTCATATATCAAATCAACTTTAGCTTATGACCTGATGAAATGAAAGAATGCAGAATGAAGATTTAACTATCAAATAAGTGTTTCAAAATGAAAGAAAATATCAGAGTTTAGGGTCATGAAACTTTGACTTCTCAAAGACTAATTGACTCATTTTTCCATCTTATGCGAGAAAGAATATAGCAAACTCGAATGAGTAGAGCAACAGCAGAGAGAAAGTTTCTCCGAACTTTCCCCAGGACGGTTCATAGAATGTGCTTTCACCATGTGCATAGTCCATAAAAAGTGTCACATGGGTAATATTTGGTTTTAAAATTCCACATTTTGTTAATTAATTATTTTTTGTGAATAAGTAAATTCTCCAATAATTTACGAAAAGTGTATTAAAGGAGTAACAATGATTAACATATCACCCAACCACCCTAAATGGGTAAATCGGAGGGGGGTTTCTAAGACAAAGGAGAGAAAGAAACACTAGTAGCAAACTTTGAATGGGTAATCAGGAATTTTGGATTAGGAAATTAGTACCTTCATCAAAAGCAAAAGAGTTTATCAGGAAGTCTAATATAATTAAGGAAAAACATGATGATATTGTACATTAAAAAGAATATTATAGTGCATTGTAATAGCTACACAAATGTAGAGCTATACCGGAAGGGTGAGACTCATCAGCATACAGCCCACGATTCCTTTTCTCCTCCAAAGCTTCATCCTCAAACTGTTCTCGTCCTTCAAGCAATATACTGAGATACTTGTAGAGGTTGCTTTGAATCATGAGCTTCATACTTTGCATTTCTTCAGCAGAAAACTTGCTTCCATACAAGAACTTTGCCTATTTATAGCGATAAGAAAATTGTTTGGTTATCGTGGAAAATTGTAAAGCCATCTTCCTTTTCAACATTATAAGGCAAAAGATGAGCCTTCCTATAGATTCTTGCAAGACGATATTCAGATAATTAAAAATTATCAGATATTAAATCAAAATACAACAATGTAGAAGAACTAGTTCATAGAATGGATAGCTGTATAACTTTGCCACTGGTGCGAGTGAAAGAAAGAGCATAAACTAAAGAGGGTTAATTACAAATATACTCTCTCCGGTCTGATCTGAATTTCAACTTTGACCGCAGAGTTTCATTACCATTAGTCCGTGTAAGTTTGGCATCGATTTCAATTTCATCCAAAGGCTCAATTTTAACCATGGAATCCTTGAAGTTTGACCCCAATTTTAATTTAGTTCTCAAAGTTCCTGTTTTAACTAAAAAAAAGAAAAATGAGAGGATCCTGTTTAGTGGTGCCTTTTCCAGATGGTATAAAATAGAACTTAATTGGTCCGTGTAATAATCTTCATGCTTTGTGATATGAGGATGAAATTGAGAATGGAAATCAAACAATTAAGCACAAAGTTTGTAAGCTGAGTAAGAAGGTGAGTAGCAGCGGTACCTGTTTAAAAATGGTGCTCGATCCAGAACCCTCTAGTCCAAGCAACAAAAGTTTTTGCACTCTTTTTTGCTCTAGATACTCCGGAATTAACCTACTTGAGGGTGCAGAGGCATCTTCTCTCAACCCAGGAGTATTCTCAGGAGGTGTTGGCAACGAGAACAGCGAACAAATAAGACGAGTCGACGCCTATCTAGCAAAACAAAACGTAATAACTGCTCAATAATTTAACATAGAAGTTCATCAACTTCAGGCCTGCTTTTGCTCAGCTGGAGTTTCTGGAGAAGTACTTTTTGAGTAGCTTTTGCGGGAGTTTCAAGTTGGAGCTTCCATATTTGAAGCACAAAAGCTCATTTTAAGCTTCTTGCCACGACAAAAGCTCCAAACTCCAGTATTTTACAACTGAACATCTGCTTTCTAGAAGCTTCAGGTTTTTGAAGGAGAGACGCTGTTTCCCAGAAGGCAATCCAGACAGACAATTATGGGCCATGCCAACAGATGAATGTACCTTTTCCCAAATTTTTCCTCTTATTATATTCTGCCCCTCCTCCTCATACGAACCGTCATCATATACCCAGAAATGAGTACCTCGTGGGCATTGTACATTGGCCAGCTGAAACGAAGGTCAGTAAAATCTCTCATCAAGTTCCCACATAAGCTTAAAAGCTTGACTTCAAAGGCTGTCAAATTACCAGCAAAACCTAAGCCACTTGAAATATCAAACCAAGAGCAAATTGAATATCCAGAAGTTGGGTGATCTATATATTTGGACACGTCATATCAGTGACCTATTCTACTCCTAAATGAGCGACTCAGTTACATTCACGCCGCAGCGTTGAGAGGAAGAACACTTGATACTCTTATTTGCAAGGTCTAATTCACCAAATCATGAAATTGAATAAATGCCACATTAAAGAATTAGAGTACGAAACAACTACAGCAATATATTTAACCTCCCAGAAAAACCGAAGTGCTTACCTTGAGCACTCTGAGCTCCAGTTTAGTGATTTCACGGCCATTTATAAAGACCTGTGTGTTACCATTACTAGCATCGGGCTGTAGCTTTCCTCCCACATTTAGCTTCGAACTAATAATCTGATCAGGCTTCTCACCTTCCTGCCAGTAAACAAAATAATAAAGAAACATATAACCGCTCGAATGAGATCACCGGAACAAAGCAGTTGACGAGTTAAGAAATAAGAATTCAATATTAGCAGCTGTTTTAATCAAAAAGAGGTATTCTAGTACACATCACCATAAATAAGCTGCTATGGGACAGGTTTAGGGTTTAGGCCCTTTAGGGTTGGTTGGTGGACAACCTCAGGAAAACTTCTAGTTTTTCATTATTCTAGCAAAAGGACAAAAAATAAAGTAGGATTTTGCTCTACTGGTACAACTGAGTTGTTTTAGGATAACCTGAGAATAACTATTCCAACCAATCCCTGGAGTATTGTTATCATTCACTCTAAACCCAATTATCCTTGTAATTAATCATCGAAGTATCCCTCTCCACTACGGTAATTACTGCAATCATTGCTGTTTAACTGTGACGTAAAACCAAACAAGAACTGCGAACAGTTCCTCGATATCTTCGAAAAGTGTAGTAATCTATTGCCCTTCAACAAGCAAAAAAAGTTACGGAATTACAATCTCATATGTATGTTGTTTAACTATCAATCTATGTGACATACTAGAGGGACCTGATATAGACACGTATATCTTAGCTTCCCATTTACTACAGAATGTGAAGAATACAGGAGATAAGCACTATCACTCCATTCACTTATTCTCAAATTTGACCAATTATGCAGTCAACTATCATATCTATTATCAAATCAAACATAAATAACCAAATCAAAGGCAACATGTTCAAATACCTTTCCCCAAGTCCCGAATCCTTGTCGTACCAAGTATCTCCCGGGCCTAGCTTCTGCGGCGGATTCGGGCCACCACCTCCAAGATCTCGTCCGAGCTCCTCCTGTGCAGGTCAATGGCCGTGGACGGTGAAGCTGCCCCGGCCCGGAAGCTGATTCGCGCGCAACCCCTCTCAGGCCTTCATGATCTGCTGGCCGCATCGCGGGGCTGAAGGAGCTTGGAGAGCATCCGAGAGCTCTTGCCGGGCCGATCGCTTCGGCTCGGCGATCGGGCGACCGATGCACGCCGACGCGACGTTTGCCCCCTCCGGCATCGACCCCCTGCGGCTGCCCATCGCGCGCAGCACGCAGATCGCCGCAGTAAGCGCGCGCCGCACGCCAAGCACGCTGCCCTCCGCAGGATCCCCCTTCCCGCACCGGGCGCACGCCCCCTTCCGCCCCACCCTCGCGCCGTCGCCGCCGCCGGCCGCCGCCGGCGACGACGACGATGCGGCGGCGCCGAGGCGGCGATGCGCCGGCCGAGGGTCCCGGGCGGCGTCCCGCGCGCCCAACCGATCGGGCCTTCGTTGTCGTCTCAGGGCCGCGTTGAGGAGGGGAGGTGAGGCGGAGCCGGAGCTGCGTCCCGGAAGGCCGCCGTCGGATTCGGGCTGAGGAACACCGCGGAGGAGGACGCGCGCATCTCCGTCGCGCCACAGCGGCGGATGCCGCGCACGCGGTATCGGGCGAAACGGGAGCCCTGGATCGCCGCTTCCGCCGCCCGCTTCCGGCGGCTGCAGCGGCGCGGCGCCCGTCTCGCGGAGGACAAGGAGAGAGGAGCTCCGATTCTCGCAATGGCCCTTGATCCTGGACTTCGTTAGGGTAATCGGGCCCAATTAATACTCCACGGAGACATGAGTAGTCGAGGTGGTCCCTCAATCGGGCAGGAGCCCCGGGGGGGAGCAAATCGTTCCTCGCGGCCTCCTCCCACGAGCGTCGGCCGCTGCCGCCATAACGCACTGAACCTCAATATAGGGTTCGTGGTCTAGGGTTAGGGTTTTGGGGGCCATTAATGGAGCTCGGACAACAAACGGGGGAGAAAAAAAGAAGAAGAAGAGAAGAAGCAACGAGGCAAGGCAGTCGTTGAGAAGATAACGGATATAGATTTAAACGGAGAGGGAAGAGTTAAAAGCGCTAACGACCGTTACATTTAACGGCAAATATAACGGCCTTTGAGACAGAGTTGACCCCCGGAGCCTTTTGTTACTTCTCGCGTTTAAAAGTCTAAGCGTCGACAAAATTACTAAAACAACCCTGCACGATGTATGGTTCAATTTATGGGAAACCCCCCCGACTATAGAGGAATTTGAAACTACCTACTCAACTATTTTCTTTTTCTCAAAAAGTTTCTTAAATTTTTATTGTTTTAATTCGAATTAGTTTAATCAAGTGCATTAAATCAAAAACTTTTATAATAATTGGTACTACTTTTTTGCGTTTAATTATTGTAAAAAAATAAGGCAATTAAGGGTGTACACAGTTTAGTTCCAAACCGAATCAAATCAAATAAAACTATTTGGTCCAGATTATATAATTTTTAGTTCGATTCGGTTCAATTTTAAAATTTACTAATATTTAAATTTTGATTTTGGTTGTGTTTGAATATATTTCTTAAACCGAAAAGTCAATAAGTAATGCTTTTTACACTTTTTATCTAAACTACTTATTAAAATTTTATATTTATGATCAATTTTGATCATATATCAACACATTTTGAAAAATTCTATGATTTAATAATAATTTACTTTTAAATTGTAAACTATAAATTAATTAAAAAAATAATTGCAAAATCAATCCAAACTAAATTAATTCAGTTTGATTTGGATTAGTTCTGAATATAAATAAGTTTGTGTTGGTTGCAATTTTTTACAAACAAAAAAATTCAGTATAATTTAAAAATTGCCTAAAAATTGAATCGAACAGAACTGATTATATCCATGTAGGCAATAGAAATTATTTAAATCACAATAATTAAAACAAAATTAAGCGATGTTAATTGAATAAAAAAGTGTGGTGTACTTTAAAATTCCCAATAGTTGAGGGCCCTATTAGTTATGAATCGCTAATTGATCTAATCTTATTTGCTAAAAATGATTAAATAAATTTAGTAAAATTACCAATAAATTTAATAAGATATTTACAGTTTTAATTAAAGTCTCTTAATTTTAAAAAATTAGAAGTCGAGGCCTTAAGGGTCTCAATAAAATTTTTTGTAAAAAAAAAAAAAAAATCTGTTGATGGGGTTTTTTCAAAAAGGATTATGTTGAGGGGGGTCTCTATACATTTTACATTAAAAAACTAAAAATAATTAATATTTGAGGGGCATTTTAGTAATTTTAACTTCGCGCATGTTTATTTCGTCCGGCGTTTTGATGCGACTATATCGCAGGAACATTTTTTTAACTCCATTACTGAGTAGTAAAAGCGCGAGCCAATTAAAACTTGCCACGCCAGTGCACTTGGTCTACTGTACGGTTCATTTTAGAAAGAACGGCGTGGGGCCCACAGCTGGTAACCGTTGGATCAGAAGGCAACGGATGTGATGCGCCGTCGGGGCTTTTGCCTGCACCTGGTTTATAGGTGCGCACCATACACCGCACCAATAAAATTACTTGAACTTGACCCGTCAGTGAACTTGGTCTACCCAATTTTCCCCAACGGTTCACCCGGACAAATAGGACGGTGTGGGGCCCATAGCTGGTACTGACCGTTTGATCACAAGGGAACGGAAATGATGGGACGTCGAAATTTTTTTCCTGCACCCGGTGTATAACTACATCTCATGCACCGCACCAATAAAAAAAAACGTAATTAGCTTCAATTCATTAAAAACATAATTATGTTTAATTTTGAAGTGAAAATATTATTCACTAATTCAAATCAAACAAATTAAAATATTATGTAGTAAAATCAAAATTTTTTGAAAATTAAATCGTTGAATCAAAATCGCTCATAATTCAAATAAATTTTCTACATTTTTATATATTCATAAAATTAAATTTTAATTTAAAATATATTATATATTATACTTAACTAGTGAACCCGTGACAAATGGCATAATTTTGAAAACAAGAAACTTTATGGTCAAAATTATGTGAAATTCAAAAATTCAAATTATCCTCTCCGATCAGAGCTTTATTCTATATGAATTTAGTGAACTCATTTAAAATTCAACAATTTACAATTATTAAAATTTAAATCATACTTTATCATTCGGATTTATTCTCTACACATTTTTTCATATATATTTTTTGCATGATCCTATTATTTTAAAAAATTAATTTTTATTGAGGGTGTTCGGTTTCTCAAAAAATTATAAAAAATATTTTATTATTTTGCAGGAAAAAAGCTTTCTAAAAAAAAAATATTTTATTTCACCTTTTCATTTTTTGGATAAAAAATTTTAAAAATAAAAAATTAATTTTTCATAAGATCCGGAAATATTTTTCTACGAATCAAACGGATAGAAAAATAATTTTTCAAAATATTTTTTGGAAAATCAAACAACCCCAAGTTAATGATGGAATATTATCAAAGTGTGGTGTAGTGGAGTGTACTTATACACCCGGTGCAGGGAATAATGTTTTTGCGGTGGGGTGGGGGGAGCTCTGTTTCGAAACGGACGGTTCACGAGGGTGGGTGTACGGAGTGTCGACACGGGATTACGGAATCTGACCGTTGGAGTTTAAAATAAAAACTTGGTTTTTTTTTTTTTTTTTTTTTTTTTGCATTTAGCTCCCTCATAAATTTTTTACTATAAATACATTTCTAAAATTTATATTTGCAAGATTGGTTCTATCCCCGCCACGAAAACACCACGCGGGCACCACGTGGACGTGGCAGTAGCTTAAGTTGAATACGGTGAACTATTCACTATATTTGAATAAGTAAATAATTCACTATATCCTTTCTAAACCCTAAATCTAAAATATTACATAATATCATAATAGAAAAATAATGAAAAAACTTCCAAAACTCCCCCTTGTGGTTTCACTTTTTCTCACTTTAGTATCCTGTGGTTTAAAGTGTATCAAGTTAGTATCTTGTGGTTTCGTACTTTCTCACTTTAGTACTCTATAGTTTAAAATGTATCAAGTTAGTACTCTGTGGTTTTATTTTTGTATCAAGTTAGTACCATGTGGTTTTATTTTTGTATCAAGTGAGTAACCTATAGTTTTTAAACCACATGGTACTAAAGTGAGAAAGTGCGAAACCATAGGGTACTAACTTGATACACTTTAAACCACAGGGTATTAAAGTGAAAAAGTGCAAAACCACAGGATACTAACTTGATACACTTTAAACCACATGGTACTAAAGTGAAAAAAAGTGAAACCACAAGAGGGGTATTTGAACTTTTTTCAGAAATAATGAAATATAGTAAATCATTCATCGTGTTCAAATACATTCGGGCTCGCGTGGTGCTAACGTAGCGAGGATAGAGCAAATTTTATAAATATAAATTTTATGGGGCTATTTGTAGAATTTTTTTTTAAAAAAACTAAATACAAAAAAAACCCAAAAAACCTCAAAAATAAATAAAAAAAAAGTTTTAGAATGATGAAGTGAATTGTTATTGGTGGGTCCATTCATTGAACGAATTGGATTGGATTCTCTCTAATGTTAGTGAAAAAATATATCTATTTACCTTCTGTGGGTACCGCCAGAGTTAGATCAGATTTACTGTATCTATTATGAACATCATAAAATTTCTGTAAATATTTATTTTTTTATTTTTTATTTTTTTGACTTTTAAAATTTTATATATTTATTGTTCTTTTGTCTGTATTCTGTCACTATTCCATTCATTTTTTATAAATATCGTTGAAAATGATAGAAATAAATTATTTTTTTTTTAATGAAACAAGTAAGGTAATTTAGGCCAACCCAAATATAAAAAGACCTGTATTAAATTATATTATATATTATCATTAGGCCATAAAAATATGCAATAATAATAATAATAATAATAAATATTAAAATATTTATTATTATTATTATTATTATTGCATATTTTTATGGCCTAATGATAATATATAATAATAATAATATTATTATTATTATTATTATTGCATATGTTTATGGCCTAATGATAATAAATATATAATAATATACGACTATATTAGCTTAACAATGGCATTTTCGAAATAATAACCAACTTTAAACACATTTTTATAACCTAATTAATAATTAAGTAATTATTTATTTATTTATTATATATAAATCCTATCGTCATCTCTTTACGACCCTTCGAGTCGTTCGACGACGCGTGCGAAACGTTTACGCCGTGCCCTAAATCCTAATATTTTCCACATTTTAATTTTTTTTCTCATTATATATTATATATATATCTCTCGAATTCTCGACTAAATCCCCAAACCGTAACCCTAGCCCCTTTCGATCTCCGTTTCCACCAATTCCTCCGCTGGTAAGGGTTGTTCTTTCGATCAATTTGGTTCCTACCTCGTTGTTTTGGAATCCAATTTGGTTCCCCCGTTGTTACCGATTTTGTTTTGAATTACGGTTTCGGTGATTTGGGGCGAAATCGATCTCGATCGCATGGAAGCGGCCGCGGCTCTTCGATCCCCATTGTACCTATCTCAAACCCCTAATTTGGGGGCGAGATCGCGTTTTCTCGCTTCGCCAAGGCCCAGTTCGCCCTCTTTCGATCCCAAGTCACGATTCGCAATTGGATTCCTCAAGGTATGGTTTATAAAACCTTCCATTTGATCTTTTATGTTGGTGGTTCAGTAAAAAGTTCCAATTTGGTTTGGTTTGGCCTCTTGAAAGAGCCAATTTGGTGTAGATGAAGCTTTAGGATTTGGTTTACGACACCTTTAATCTCATCTATCTTGTTGATGTTGCTGTAAAATGTTTCAATTTGGATGCAATTTTGGTGCAGTTTGGTTTGATTTGGTCTCTCGAACGAGTCAATTTGATTATAGATGGACCCTTAGGATTTGGTTTATAAAACCTTCAATCTGATCTAAAGAGTTTCAGTTTTGACGCAATTTTGGTGCAATTTGATTTGATTTGGCCTCTCGACAGAGTCAATTTGGTTCTAGGAGGAGCATTAGGGTTAGGGCATCGTCGGCTACCTCGTCAGGGTCTTCTTCTTCTTCTCCTATAGCCCCTCTTCAATTGGAGTCCCCGGTTGGGCAATTCCTCTCCCAGATCCTCATTAGCCACCCCCACCTCCTCTTTGCGGCCGTGGAGCAGCAGCTGGATCAGCTCCAAACTGACCGAGAGGCCGAGAAGAAAAAGGAGGAGCCGACCCCTTCCGGCAGCGAACTCGTTTTGTACAGGTAATTAATAAGCAAAAGGGTTAATTGCAAATAAACGGCCCGTTGGGCCCTGCTGTGGGGTGTAGTAGCGCTACTTGGGGAAGCACTATTAGGATAAGCATTTTCTATGGTAAAATTAGAAGCTTTAGATTGGAGCTTATGCTTTCGGGCCTTAGAATCACGTTTCTACTTTGAGGTCGAAATTTGTTATTAACCCAAAAGGAAACAAAAGCCAATGATTTTACGCTGTTTGATTAGTAATTTCAGGTTAGTGAAAAAAATGACATCTTTTTAATGCTGGGATTAATAGGAGAATCTCGGAGGTGAGAGCCAAGGAGAGGAGAAGGGCTTTGGAAGAGATTCTTTATGCATTAGTAGTTCAAAAGTTTGTGGCGGCTGATATCTCGTTAGTCCCTGCCCTTTCCCAATCAACCAAGCGTTCTCAAAGTGCCGATCAATGGCCTTTAGAGGAGGAAGAGAAGCTCGAGCAACTCCATTCCCTCGAATCGTACGAAATGATCAAGAACCATTTATCTCTAATCTTAGGGCAACGGTTGGCCGACTCTAATTCTGTCGCGCCAATCAGCAAGCTTAGGGTCGGGCAAGTCTATGCTGCTTCTGTGATGTACGGCTATTTCCTGAAAAGAGTCGACCAAAGGTTTCAGCTTGAGAAATCGATGAAGAACCTTCCATGGGGAACAGACGAAGAGGAGAGCGCCATTAAACGAGCTATACGGGATGAGTCCCGACCTGGGGGGCCGACCCCTTCTTGGTCCGGTGGGCCTGGCCAAGCAGGGAAATCCAGCTTGTTGAGGTCTTACGTCATGTCCTTCGATCACGAGACTCTGCAGAGGTACGCAACGATAAGGTCGAAGGAATCCTTTAGCATCATTGAGAAGCATACTGAGGCGCTATTTGGGCGGCCCGAAATCGTAATCACGCCTCAAGGGACTATCGATACTTCTAAGGACGAGCTTATTAAGGTAAGCTTTGCAGGGTTGAGAAGGCTGATTTTGGAGGCTGTGACTTTCGGGTCATTCCTCTGGGACGTGGAGAGCTACGTTGATTCCAGGTACCGTTTTGTTACAAATTAGCTGAGGTCAGAGATCAGATTTTGAGCAGCTGAGTAATGGTTATGTTGGTTTGAAGGTTTTCCGTCATCTTTAATTCAAGTTGCAAGGTATAAAGGTTGTCTTCAGTGATTGTTGACTGTTTCCCTTTGTACATGTTGGTGAGGCTCTTTAATGTTGTACATAGCGATTCTCTTAGTTTGACTGCTAGGACTCTCGCAGTTGCTATTAATCTCCGAGACATTTCTTCTTTCAATGTAAGTTGCATTTTACATTGTAAATTTTGTTATGCTGTTTAATGCGCACTCTAGTATCTCCACTTTGTAGGAGCTTCTTCATATCCCGACAAGATTGACAGGTGTTTGTGCTTGAAATCTGCAGTTCATTATTGCTTATGACTTTGTTAATCTGGCTGTAAAATGCTATCATGGGTTTGAAAGCCAATACATTTATGTTTGCCCCTCACATTACCATGAACCACATTGATTATCATATTGAGATAGTTGATCATTTTGAAACTCGACCGTTTTCCTCTCAATTGGTCATGGATAGCATTACTAGGAAGTCTATTTTTTCTACCGACTTGATCATGGATCGCTTACGCTGTGGAGGGAAAAGAAAAAAATATCATATCATTGACACACTGGTGGTATATAGAAGTCTAAACACAAATTCATTAGGCGAAATGCAATTATTTTTTAATGTTATGGTTTGGTCATCTATGGTGATACTGATATTTGATTTGTTAACCATTCAATAAAATACCGTCAGTATCAAATACCAAGAAAGTATGTTAGCAAGTCTCCTGAAATGCAGTTGATAAGATAGCATTCCCACGTATCAGTATATAGGTGTTTCACCTTTTTCAATTCAATGCTCGACTCATCTGCCATGTTAAAAAATCCGAATCATCAGCTGCATTTGAGGGGATACTCAAGGGCACCCAGTGCATTATGCTAATAAATTTACAGAGAAACCTGTGGATCAAAGGAAATATATATAGGATGATAGGAAGTGTTTAGTTGGTTTTTAGAATCCATGCATTGTAAATTATTACCATCTCTAAATGGCTTTGCATCTTAAGAGTTGAAGGCTTAAGGCTTCATTTGTATATGATTACTTGATTCATGCCTTAATATATATTGCAATACTAAGCCGCACATGTAAAGATGCACTATTCCAATGATAGATCATGACATATGTTTGGCCAACTTAGACTCTCACTTCTTAGGTAATCTTAGGCGATTTCTGCGTTTGCAGGTATGTGACATGACCTGTTGTTTCTTTATCCATTTTGAAGTTGTTGTTGTTTTCGATATTGTAGATTCCGCAAATCCTCTTATATGCGACTGTTCTTTCTTATGTTTATCTATCTTGGATTCATGTTTTTTTTTCCTTCGCATGTTTTTGATGTTCTTCTCCTGCTATTTGACTGTTATCTGTGGTTCTTGAAAAGCAGTTGACGAAGCGAGGCGTAAGTAGCAAACATCTTTTATATTTGTTGCAGAAAGCGAAACGCCGTAGCAGTAAAACTTGTATGTAAAATTTTTCTTAGTTGACCTAACAATGGATTTTACTACTAGTCGATTACTTGCCATTTACATTGAGTGTATTATCATCTAGTTCAACTCGTTGTGCATCATCTTAGGTGTTATTCTCCAACTTAGGTGTATGTGTACCGACCCAACCTGCTAGCAGTAATAATTTGTTGGATTCAAACTACAGATCCAAAAATTCTTGAGTCCCTGTTAGTCCCTTATAATAACTCATTATCTGATATGAGACTGTTGAGGTGTCACATACTCCTTCTGTTTAGGTCGTAACGTTTTCGTCAGTCTGGTTTCAATCACACACACAGCTTAAGATTCACTAGGCGAGATGTGAGACCAATTTCACTCTTTCGAGTGATAATCTGGCTTTGATACCAACTGTAATATCCTGGCCCTACTAATACTAATAACTCGTTAGACCCAAATCATTGGTCCAAAATACTTAATCCAATTATTATTATTAGGATCTATGATCTTTTATATAAACCATTGTTTAACCTATGAGTCATTAATGCTAGCATCCTTTGGTATCTATACATGGACTTTAGAGAGTGTGATAAAAATTTAATTATTAATGATTGCTTAATGAGAAAGCAGTGCCCTTCTGAATCACTTCTTGATCACCCCTTTTTTTTTTTTTTTTTTACTTTTTAAAAGTGAGGAACTTTTCTTTTTAAATTGCTGTAGCATTTGTCTAAGCCTTCTAAATCTTTTAATTAGGGTAAATTGCACTTTTGGTCCTCAAACTATGAGGCGAGTGGCACTTTGATCCTCAAACTTTAATTTGTTGAAATTTCTGGTTCAAATTTTCAGAATCGTTGTAATTAAGTCCTATAACTCAATTTAGTTAATTAAATATTAATGCATCGTTAATGTAGAGTAATGTAGCAATACTATGATTAAGGATGAGCCGACCATTAAGATGCTATATTACTTTTGCTTTATATTAGTGATGAGTCAATATTTAGTCAGTTAAATTAAGTTGTGGAACTCGATTGCAACTATTCTAGACGTTCTTGTTAGGAATTATAATAAATTAAAATTTGAGAACTAAAGTGTCGCCGATCTCATAGTTTGAGGACTAACATGCAATTTACCCTTTTAACTATGGTGAGAAACTTTTTCATTTTGTGAAGTTATTTGGAAAGCCATTGGTAATAATTATTTTCCTTTGCACACATATCCTTACAAATATACACAATTATTTATGGATCCTTGCAAAGTTGGTATTTGCATGCATGTCTGTAGAGGTGTTTACAAAATGGTTTTCGGTTTGGTTCGGTTTTGAAAATAGCTAAAATTCGGTTCCGGTTCCGGTTCAGTTTTAGTATATTCCTTGAACGAACCGAACTGAACTAAAAATGGAATAGTAATATTGTATACATTTTTTATTTTTTAAAAAACTTCAAATATCACCCGTGGTTTCGCACTTTTTTACTTGAGTATCACGTGGTTTAAAGCATATCAATTTAATACCCTGTGGTTTCATTTTTTTTCTTTTTGTTAGCCTCTTCGTTAACTTTTCGTTAAATCATATATAAAAAACTACAGAAACTCCATTTATAGTTTATCGAATATTCACTTTAATACTCTTTAGTTTTAACTTTGTCACTAATTTAATGAAAAAAATTAGTGGAGGGAGTAACAAAAAGAGAAAAATAAGATCACCAGATACGAAAGTGATTCATTTTAAACCACGGGATACTAAAATGAGAAAGTGTGAAATCATAGGGGTGGTATTTGAAGTTTCCCTTTTTTTTTATTATTATACTTATTTAATGGTAAATTTTTATGGTAAAATAAAATTAAGTCACTCCAAGGATAATTAAAAGTTTTTTCAAAAGAAAAAAAAAGTAAGAAAAAATTGATGGGCCCCACATTGAGGGGGATTCGCCAAGCCGAAAAAAAACGTCGTGGGACCCACCACGAGCGAAAGTATCGTGGCCCCACATCACGAGACCTCTGTGTGTGTTGCTGTGTAGGTCATAATTTGGGTCCCATTTTCGGTCCCTTTTTTACTTCGGTGTCTCCTCTCCCTTTTTGCGACCTTATCCAATTCAAAACAAAGATTCACTAATCACACAATGACTTTTTCATTTTTTTCATTTTATTTTGTTTGGATTCTTTTTTTTGGATATTCGGATCCGAAAACCCGGATCCGAAATCTTCCCAGAGCCTGATGTTGCTGTTTCGTTCTACGTTCCAAAATGCACCACTACCCTTTAAATATTTTTTTTAAAAAATTATTTTAAATTTACATTTTATGATTCTTTGTATAAAATCCTAAGTTGGGCTGAGTCATAATCGAAATCCGCGGATGCTGTATCTGTATTTCTGTTCACTTTATGGGACCATTTGGTTAGATATAATTATAAATACAATATAGATGGAGATGCAGTAATTATAACTATATATATTTTGTTTGGTTAAATGCAGTAAAAAATACTGTAATTTAAATAATTTATTTGGTTATATTTAGTTGAGAAGCGCGTTTGTAAAAGATTACCTCCAACATAGAAATAGAAAATTTATTTTTATTTAAACATTAATTAGAGAGGTAAACTCATTTTGTGTTTACAGTTTTACTCTCTTCAACTATTACAATTTGAATGTAGTTTCAACTACGGTATTTGAACCTCCTTATGCAGTTCTAACTACAGTTTTTGGATTCGAATGTATCAAACTAACCGTCAGATTTAGATTTGCATATAGTTATAACTGCAATATACAACCAATAACCCCTAAAGTGAATTAGTTGCATATTTTTAATAGCTCGAGTTTTTTGAATTGTGATTGGCATCGACAATCTAACACAAAAGTTCAACTAGAGATGTCAACGGGTCGGATTCGGGGCAGATTTTTAAAAATCCGAACCCGAACCCGACTCCAAACCCGAAACCTGACCCGAACCCGACGGATTTTAAAAATCCATATCTCAAACCCGAACCCGACCAAAAATTCCGAAACCTGAACCCGAACTCCGAACCCGAAAAATTTGAAACCCGCAAACAATTATGTTCTTTTTTCAACATTTCCAAAATATATTATATTAAATCTAAAATTTTTAAAATACAAATTTAAATATAACATCAAATTTATATACATTATATATTATTATATATAATACAAAATAAATTCGGGTTCGGGTCGGATTCAGGTTCGGGTCGGGTACAATCAAAATCCATATCCGAATCCATATCCGTCGGGTTTCTATTTTTGATATCTATATCCGAATCCATATCCATATTCATCGGATATATCCGTTTCATTCGGGTTCGGGTTCAGATAAAATTTCGGGTCCCATTTCATTGATCCATATAACATCCCTACCTATGTGCATGAATATCAAATCCGTTATTAAATTAACAAAATTCTCATCTACTATCTCTTTTTGTCTATCCTTACAAATGGTAATGTGACAACTGTCCTATCTAATCCTCCATCATGTGAGTAGAAAAAAAAATATTATTTCTGAACACTTTGCGCAATTACTTTTTTTTAGTAATAATAATAGAATTAAGGCTTAGAAATATTAATTAAATAGCACTAAGTTATCTAGTGTTATTCAGATTTTAATTTTTGATAAAAAAATGTGGTACGAATTAAGGATGACTAAAATTTTCTTAGAGTTAGTTGGTTGGTTGCTGAGATAAATATATTAAGAGATGAATAAATGATTAAAGGATAAATTAATCGACGATAAATTTGATAGCACTATAGTGGCTTGGTGCATTAAATAGCAACCGGACTCTAACATCTGTATCAATTTTCTAACGCTAACGACGTGAAACTCACATCTCTTAATAGGTGAACTAAGTCTCTCTCTATTTTCCACCTTTGTCCTCCTCTTGCCCTCCTATTTCACTTGAGCTACAATTCGATGTGTCGAATACCGGTCTCAATACAGTTCCTATCGAATTGGACAATAAAAAAGAAGAGAATCTTCTAAACTGCTAAACTCAGATAAAAATTTTACTAATGATTATGATTTAAAAAAAAAAAAAAAAAAATCTACTCGCATCCACTGCTGACGTGATGGACCAATTTAATTAGACAACAGATTTTCTAGCTAGCATGCTACCTCACTAAAAAGTTCGCATTTCTTCCGTGCACGAGTCACTTAATGCAACATAGACAGGCCCAGCTCTCTCCAGTTTACATACGGATTGGAAGCTTCACGCTGCTAGCCATCTTACACTCGCACAAGAAAGAGAAACAAACAATGGCCGAGTTCAAAGCCATAGTGAATTTTTTGATGTTCATGCTATGCCAATTATGCGCCCTAGCAGCTGCATTAGAGCACTCGCCGGCGGCTGCGGTGCCGCGGATGCCGAACGGCACGTGCCTGCTGGTGTTCGGGGACTCGACGGTCGATCCCGGGAACAACAACCGGCTGCCGACCACCGCAAAGGCGAATTTCTCCCCCTACGGCAGGGACTTCTTCAACCACACCCCCACCGGGCGGTTCTGCGACGGACGGCTTGCCACTGACATCTTCTGTTAGTCCCACTGCATTGTTAGCTTAATTTCTTATATAATGTGAAAACAATTTTTTTTTTTTTCAAAAAACTTAAATTACTGTAACACATAACATTCCAATTTGATACTACGTGAAACAATCATTACTGAGAAAATTCGAAAGTCGGTTTCTTTGATGTCGAAATTTTGTCTTTCATCACGGCCTAGCCCGGTCATTTTAGACCCAACCTGGACTTAAAATAGGCCGGGCTGGGCCTCAGCCGGATAAAGTTAATCCCGTCGAAATCAAGATTACTACTTTTGGTTTGCAAAATTAGTGATCTAATTGAGCTGTTTTTGGTGTTTATATATGCAGCTGAGAAAGTAGGTAGTACCAAGGTCATTCCTGCTTTCTTGGACCCAAATCTTAAGCCGGAGCAGCTCAAATATGGCGTTAGTTTCGCATCTGCGGCTTCTGGTTACGACGAACTCACATCTACAAACGCAGTATGTCATTCTTTAGAAGTTAAAGCTGTTGGAGAATTATGTTTAAAAATGTTTTCATATTCTACACTAATTTATTTTTGTATTGAGCGCTCCTCCTCGTATTTGTGCATGGAACTTTTAAGTAGTCCAAAACACAAATTTTAATTAAATGAGAAAAAATTAAATGATATCAGAGGTCTGATAAAATTCAAACTTAAAACCTAGCTCCTATTCTTATACAATGTGAGACGATCGATTTTGTGCATATTACTGTTTTCTTTGTTTGAAATTATTTCAAATCCATCTTAATTATATCACTGCCATTTGCTGTTTCCTTCCTCGAATCCGTGGAATAGTGGGAAATATATCTTGGAATTATTTCATCTACTAATTGTTTGATTGTTCAAAAGATTATAGATAAAAAAAAAGATTACTGAATGTGTAACCTCTCCTTTTCTTATTATTTCTGTGTTAGAATGTATTATCATTTTCCCAGCAACTGCAAAATTTACGGAACTACAAAACGCAATTGACAAAATTGGTTGGAATCGGAAGATCAAAGGAGATAATCAAGGACGCAGTTTTCGTCATCAGCGCCGGCACCAACGATCTCCTCCAAAGTTATCTCTCTATGAATCAACCGAACCAAACTATGCCAAAATATGAGAATTACTTGATCAATCTAACGAGTAACTACGTTAAGGTGCGATAAATCTCTCTATTCATTTTTCGTCTTTTACATTTATTATTATTCATCTAGATGGTGTTTGGTTTCATATAAAAGTTGCCTAAATATTTGATTCAACATACATAGTATATATACTGTACTAGGGGAGATACCTTTTTAAGTTTTTCAATTATTTTAAAGAAAAACACAAGCTGAAACCTAAAAACTTACCTCTCTCCCTCACTCTCACTTCCTCTTCTTGCACAAGCAAACATCAATCAATGAAACTTCTTGTTTCGAACAAAAGGTTTTTGAGAATTCTAGATGCACAGCGACTCACTTGGTAACTGAGATACGTTCACTAAGAAACACTTGGCCCTCTTTCACTAGTTCTTTTTTTTTTTTATTTTAGTTTTTGAGTTCGAGGCCCAGCTACTTCAGTTTGTAGCCCAATTTATATTCTTATTGAATGAAACAGTGGCATGCTACTTTATTCTCCAAAAAAAAAAAAAAAAAACTTCTAGTTTCCATTAAAATTACCTCTATACTAATTAATACTATTGTGGATAATTTTATACGAAACCAAACACCACCTTAGCTATTTTTTTTTTTTTTTTTTTTGAGAGATAGGTAGCATGCTACCCACTTCGTTTATTTTATTTAGAAATAAACTTAGCCGAAAATGTGAATCAACTAGGATTCGAACTTGGATCTCGGGCACCAACCACCTTAGCTAATTTTGAACAAAACTCATGACCAATATGTGTTGCAGGTGATGAATGAACTTGGTGGTACAAGATTTGTGCTAGTTGGAGTACCTCCCTTTGGGTGTTTACCCATTGTGAGAACTCTTTTTGGTGTGGAGAATTGTTCCAGTGAACTAAATGCTGTAGCCACCTCATTCAACTCTAAGCTAGTAACAATGTTGGGTGTTCTCAAAAGGAAGCTCAGAGTAAGAGCTGCTTATATGGACATTTTCACCATCATGTATGAGGCAACAAGGAACCCAGAAAAGTTTGGTATGTAATTATCCTTTCCTAATACATTCTTATCAACAAGTAATTAACTTTGTTGTTGTCGTCGTCGTCATCGTTATAGGGTTATTAGAGACATCGAAAGGGTGTTGCGGATCTGGACTAACGGAGGTCGGCGATACATGCAAAAATCAAACCACATGCGAGGATCCGCACAAATACGTTTACTGGGATGCTGTTCATCCGACTGAGAGGATGTATGAGATAGTCACGGATTACGCGATGATTACTGCTTTTCGAGAGATATTTGGCTAATTAACATATATATATACTTTGACAGTATTTTGTTCATTTCTCCTTTGTTTGAATAATGTATTGATATAGGAAGGGTGTGATCATGTAATAGCTAAGTTGAAATACTATACTAAATAATATTTAAGCCTAGCTAATTCGAAATCCAATTTGCTGTTGGTAGCTAGAGTACTTTTCGTAGTAATTACTTCGATTTAATCATCAATAAAAAAAAAATGTCATTACCCAAAAAGAGGTAAAAACAAGTGGATCTAGATGATATGAACTACATGTAGCCCGTTAAGAAACGAACTCAGTGTAGAAGTTTGAGCGAGCCAAACAAAGCTTTTAATTGGCTTAGATTAGGCTTTATTATTAGATGCGTTATATCATAAGCAAAACGGAGTTGATTAAGCTTAACCTACAAAATAATTAGTCTTAAAGCTGAAGATATTAATAATTTTATCGAATGATGGTGGATGCAATTGAAATACCGTGGCCCAAATCATAAAAGTTGGAACTCAAAAAAAAAAAAGTAATTTCCATTTTTAATATGTGGAAAAATTTGTAAAATAAGCTATTTTTGCTATAAAAATAAATAAAATTATTAAAAAACTTAAGGTTTCCTACTTTCGTGCAAATCACTTCCCTTCATTTTATCTAGCCATTAAATCTATAGCATTCAAAAGGTTAAAAACTTTAAAAGTGCTTTTAATTGATGGATTAAATCAAAATTATGAGAAAAGAAGTCTTTTTCGTAATATTCTATATATCAAGAATATTAATTAGTTTCGTATTGAATATAAATTAGAATTTGCTTAGCACCATATACATCCAATCAAATTTATGTTGTATAGAAATGCAATAATTTTATCTTTTTATTACGATATTAATCTTTATTATGCGGTCTCCGCCAGCTATATGGTTTACCGGATAGAGAGAAAACTTTGAGCATATCAGATATTGAATATAATTAGTTAATTCGCAAATTATTTATGAATTTTTAAAATCCGAATAAAACAATTCGTATGCAATTTATTCTCAAAAATTCAGAATAAAATGTGATTTTTTTTATTATTTGTGAATAATTCGCGTATGCCAAACTATTTGATCAAAAAAACACAAAAAAAATTTGGATAAAAGTCTTTCTCTATTATTCGCAAATTATTCACGAATTACTGAAAAAACTTCATGAACTTTCAGAATATGTGGATCGTAAAAATAATGGAGATGGACACGACAATAAACTTTGTTATTGCTTTCTTACTTGATGTATTTTATTTTGTATCTCTCTATTTTTATATTTTTTAAAATTATAACTATTTATGCTAATAATATAAATTTAGAGGAAAAAATTCAATTTAATAGCCGAATTTTTGATCCGGAACTTTTAATTGGTGAACGTATAATTTTCATATATAATTGATGAATCCATTTTTTAAACTGTATTTTTCAACAAATTAAAAAATTAGAATATAAATTTTATTCATATTATATTTATTTCGAATTTTTGCGGAATCTAAATTAATTAACTATGAGAAGAAGAGTTGGAGAAGAAAAAAAAAAAAAGATAAAAATATATTTCTCCATTTCTGTTGGACCAAATAGGGGTGGGTGAGGACCACTATATTTAAACCGAATAACTGAGCGGAACTGAAACGTTTTAGTAACTAATTCGACCCCATTTCGATTAAATTTTTTTTTTTAAAATACCGAACAAATCAAAATTTTCACTAATTTACTATAAATCACTCAATTCGATTCGATTTATTTTCTTTTTTGGATAAATTTTTTTTTTTTTTTTTTTAAAGCCTGGAACTCAACCGAACCGAACCGAACCGAACCGAAGCAAAACTGCAAGGAGCGACGCGCACCTCTTTTCCCAGAAACGCCGCTCCGTTCCATTTCTCCCCCTTCTCCCCCCTTCTCCCCCTCTCATCTTCTACTTTTCCACCTGCGGAGGAGAGAAATAATAATAATAATAATAATAATAATAATAATAAGAGAAAAGAGAATACGAATGCGAATAAGGATTTATAAGGACTATTATTAAAGAATATTCAAGGAGGAGAATAGGGCGAGGGCGAGGGCGAGGGAGAGAAATAGGAGGGATAATAAGATGGGTTACAGGGCGGACGACGACTACGACTACCTGTTCAAGGTGGTGCTGATCGGCGACTCCGGCGTGGGGAAGTCGAACCTGCTGTCGCGCTTCACCCGCAACGAGTTCAGCCTCGAGTCCAAGTCCACCATCGGCGTCGAGTTCGCCACCCGCACCGTCCGCGTCGACGACAAAGTCATCAAGGCCCAGATCTGGGACACCGCCGGCCAAGAAAGGTCTCTTCTTCTTCTTCTTCCCCTGTTTCTTCTCAGATCTCACTCTCAATCGCCCATTAGATCTGTTGTTGTTGCCCTGGGAAATGTCGATCTTCTTCTAGTTCGGCTCCCGTCGATCATACCCAGATCTGGTGTAAGAGAATGCGCATTTTGTATAAAATGCCTTTTGAAACAACTGATTCTGAATCTGGAGAGCTTAACATACATATTGGTCTTGAATCAGTAGATAGTTATATTTGACGATCTAAGTGTTTATGCTAGATGGTCGATTAGGCTAGAAGGCAACTCTAGGTATTATTTTAACATCGACCATCGCAAGAACTCATTTTGTTTTGCTCTGAACCGCTAGCTACATTGTTCTGTCGTTGGTCGGTCGACGAGCTGCATAGCATCTAGTCGATGATATCTGAACACTTGCGCTTCCGTAAAAGTTGGCATGTTTCGCAGATACCGTGCGATCACCAGCGCGTACTACCGAGGGGCGGTGGGCGCGCTCCTGGTCTACGACGTGACTCGCCACGTCACGTTCGAGAACGTGGAGAGGTGGCTAAAGGAGTTGAGAGACCACACGGACTCTTCGATGGTCATCATGCTCGTGGGCAACAAGGCGGACCTGCGCCACCTGAGGGCCGTCTCCACCGAGGACGCGCAGGGCTTCGCGGAGAGGGAGAACACCTTCTTCATGGAGACGTCCGCCCTCGAATCACTTAACGTCGAGGGCGCCTTCACCGAAGTCCTCACTCAGATCTATCGCGTGACCAGCAAAAGAGCCCTCGACGTCGGTGACGACCCCGCCGCTTTGCCCAAGGGCCAGACCATTAATGTGGGCTCCAAGGACGACGTGTCGGCTGTTAAGAAAGTCGGCTGCTGCTCAGCGTAAGTTCTTTTGCTACAGGGACACACACACACACCCAACAACAACAACAACAAAAAAAAAGAAAAAGTCATTTCAATTCAACTTAATCATTCAAGGCGGGAGAAGCTGAATTGTTCATTTAGAGCATCTTCTCTCGAGGAGATGAATTTTCCGACAGACACGCGTGCTTTCGACAAACTTTATTTAAGGTACGAGAGCAGGCTCTGAATTGAGTGAAGTTGATGCGGACTTTATGTATCTTGTTCTTTCATATATGTGTCTTTTTTTGGTATCGGTCTATGTCGCTATTTGTCTTCGGGTGGTTTTTTGTGAACTATTATGTACCTTCCAGAATCGTCACCTAAAATTAGATGATTGTTTCATACTTTTTTTTATCGCAATCATTGTTAGCTATCTTCCATTGGTTACTGATTGTCGTAAACATATATCTACAAGTTAATATTGAGCATGCCAATCATGTGGAAACATTTTAGGCTTTTATACTTTTAGGTCAAAATGCATGGTAATGTGATCTTTCGAGGAATTGCAATGTGGTTCGTGATCTTTTACTGTCTCATCTGATTGGTCGATTTCTTGTAGTCTTTGCATGGTTTGTTGACTCATATATGTGCTGAGCTCCTCACCGAGAACTGGAGATTTTGAACTGTAAATTCATCCTAGCAAGTTTAGATACATTTCAGGGACTAAAAGTTCAAGTGAAAAAGTGGGAGCAACATTTTGAAAGTTCATGGAGTCATGTAGATATCTTTTTCTTTTCTTTTCTTTTTTTGTGGAAATATTTCTACATGCGGATACTCAAAAGCTGTTGTGAATGAATTTACAGAGGAGTGCCTCTTGAAGTGTTTCACCTTGCGTTTACATGTTGGTTCATACTATTCGATATGTTTACAAGTTTGTTCCTTGAAGTTTGACCGGGACTTAAAACTTTGTACTTAGTTTTTTGTTGTGACATTTTACTGCATAAAATTTTTATTTTGTATATATTTTCCAATCATACTTAATATACATACATATATATGTATATTTTTTTCATCGAAGTGAACCTCTAGGCCACCATACCCACACATACCTAAAATATAAATATAATATAAATATGTATTTGTTTGATCCATTCAATACATTCTATAATGCCAAATAAAAGCACATCATTTTAGCATAAATCCGTGGGAAACACTTCAGATGATCAAATATTATAAGCAAGGCATCCAAGTGCAACTTACCGAGTTAAAAGCAATTGAATGTTATGTATATCAGTATATGCTTCTTTGTTTACCTTATTTATTCCTGCTTTCATTTCAGAAATGATTAACCCAATTTCATCTGCTTCATTCAATTATAAAGGAGACAATAAGAAGATGTGAAGATAAAATTTCTCTTAAATTTTTGCCATTTATATTGGATCCTAATTTTTGGAGTTGTTTCTCCATTCCGAGGTGTAATAACCATGCGTATTTAAAAACCAAACGGATTGCATTGGGGAAGCATTATGTCACGGACTTGAGCAAAATCACTTGCCTAATCAGTGCGATACTCCTCTGTCTTTGTAAAGTGAGCAAGCTTATCTTTTAACTTACTAAGTCGGAACCTACTCGCTTTAAAACTTATCTTTTAACTTACTAAGTCGGAACCTACTCGCTCTAAAACTAAGTACAAGGGAGAGTGCTCGACGAATGCTCTAAATTTTCTATTACTTGAAGTAGAGAATTACAAATGAGAGGGGGTGAAGACCATATCTATTTAAGGGTCGCTCGCTGTTCGAAGCTCAAACAGAAAAATGTCAAGTGGTGCAAACTTACCAGCCAAAAGGAGAGGATGCGAATTTCCAAGAGCCTCTAATAAATACATTTTCTAGAAACCTAAAAACTAAAAGGCTCCGGACTCTTCGGCATTTGCGTCAAAAAACTATTCTGAGGACAATATCACAAGTAAACTCTCTAACTAGTTAAGATTTATTTCTTTTTATACTTAAGCCTGTTAAATTTAGATTATTTCCAATTAGATCCAATTAATCACTTCACCATTGGATTTAATCATTTAACGTGTTCCTACTAAATAATTCAAACGCCGCATCATGTAAATTTGTTCACACCATTACATGGATATCTTCGAACCTTATTTACATACTTCTTTTGTCTCTTTTTGTTTAGCTAAATGAGTTACGTCACAAGCAAATTTTTTTTTTTTGAGAAATAGGTAGCAAGCTACCTGTTTCACTCATTAAGAAACATGAATTTAGCATACAAACTGGAAGCAGCTAGGGCCTCCGAACCGAGGGAACGAGGGAAAAACAAGAGAACAAAAATCAGGTCCGTGCAAGCCAGGAAATAAGTGAAAACCAAACTAAACAAAATGGGAAAACAGAGGGCAAAGCGCCGATCTCGGGAGAGAATAAAAGTGCTCCGTTCCAGGCATCGATCAAAACGGCGACACGTTCGAGAGCCCGGGAAACATTAAGAGGTACGTCGCGGAAGCAAATGCCGTTACGCTCCGTCCAGATAACCCACCAAATTGCTGCCAACTTGGTTAAAATATTAGATCTCGTTACAGCCTCGGGAATGTCCGAGAACTGTGTCCAAAGCTGTCGTACATCCCCCTCATCCGAATCCGCCTCCACTAAGGCTCCTACTTTAAAACGGAGAAATCTGACAACGATACAGTCGTGGAAAAGGTGATCAGCTGTTTCGGGTAGTAGCACACAGAACCTGCAGTGCTGCTCCACAATACACCCTCGACGAAGCAGTCTGTCTGCCGTAGGTAATCTCTTTCGAAGTAGAATCCATATGAAAACTTTGTGCTTGAGCGGGATTTTTAACCCCCAAAGTTGATCGTACAAAGTATCAATTTGTCCTCCGTCGGTGATGAATTCGTAAAGCGATTTGACGGTAAAATTTTGGTTGTTGGTCCATCGCCACTTTAGTTTGTCATGTGAATCCGAAGGGGTATAGTGGGAGAGTAGGTTTTTGAGCATCGCAGTCTGTTGGCTGTTCTGACCATTGTTACGAATAGCAAAGCCTCTGGTTATAAAGCGCCATCTCCATCCTCTTTCGTTCCAACATTGAGAAACCGTAGCTTCCTGGTTTGCGATTCTGCTGAAGATTCGTGGAAATCGGGTACTAAGGGGTGTTTCTTCGATCCAAATATCCGACCACCACCTGATGTTTTTCCCATTGCCGAGAACATACGAAACCCCGCTTTTGAACACGTCTTGACTACTCATCACACTTCTCCACCACTGGGAGTAGGGTCTGAAGGATTTACCTTCGCGTAACGGCCTTCTTCTGGTGTAATATAATGCAGTGATCAGCCTCCCCCATAACAGCGATTTCTCATTGAAGAAACGCCACCACCATTTTGCTAAAAGCGCCTTATTCATTGCTTCCATATCCTTTACCCCTAGGCCTCCTTCTTTTTTGCTCCTACAAATCGTTTTCCAACCGACGAGGCATGAACCTCCCGCAATTTTTGAACACCCTTTCCAAAAGAAGGATCTTCTAAGCGCTTCAATGCGCTTCAGCACCCATTGCGGTACTT
>NW_017890976.1:0-15668 GCF_001540865.1 Ananas comosus
GTGATGTGATGATGCATTTAGCTTTGCTTAGTTATTTGATGCGTTTAGCTTAGCTTTGGCTTTGCTTAGTTATTTGATGCATTTAGCTAAGATGAACTTTGTTTGGTTAATGCTTTAGGTGTTTGACTTAGTGCTTTCGTTGTTTGACTATGAACTATGAAGTGTGAACTTTAGTTTGTTTGATCTTCTTGATACTTGAATCTTGATTATGTTTTGAGAATATTTTTGCAGGAATAATTCAAGACTTCAAGACTCCATGTCTAAGTCATAGAGTTTGTATTAAGGTTGTAAAAGTGTAAATTTCGTTTATTGGATTGATCATGCAGGAGATTATCGTTTGGTGATTGCGATGATCTTCTTTTTATGACTTATTGGTTGTATACGAACTTTGTGGTATATTTTGTCACGAAATCGCCAAAGGGGGAGATTGTTAAGGATTTTATAGGTTGGCGAATTTCGTAAAGTTGTTTGGAGTCTTGAAGAGTTGATCACAGAAGTTTTGGAGAAGAGATTCAAATTGGAGGACGAAGACTCATTCAGAAAGCTCGACACCTAAGGTATAAATAAAAGATCATTTGTGGTGAAAATACCTAATTAGAATAAGTTCAGAAGGCTTGGATTGCTTTAAAATAATTTTTCTGAACTTTCATGTGTTCTGGGACCGGTCCCTGAGATGGAGAGACCGGTTCCCCTAAGGTCCTCACTGCGTAAACCGTAATGCAACCGGTCCCCTGTGATGAGAGACCGGTTCCCGAACCATGGTGCTTCTGTCGCGCAGCGAGGGACCGATCTCAAGTTTGAGAGACCGGTTCCCGAACGTTGGGTTTTTGGTCACGCAGAGAGGGATCGGTTCCTCACTTGAGAGACCGGTCTCTCACAGACCGGTCTCCTCGAGAGGACCGGTCTCTGAGGACGACACAGGTTTTTAAAAAGGACTTTTTGCAATCCTAGTCTACTTCTAAGTCTTCTAAACTTATAAATAAGCTATGTGGGTCATCAAAAAGTTTAAGGCTTTGAATATTTATAGATTCTAAACCCTAGAAACTTGTTTTTTCCGTTTTCAATGTTTCGATTCATACAACAAGTTTCTTACAATCTACAATCTACTTGATTCTTCGTTTTTTACTCGAGAACTCATACGAGAATCAAGTAGTTGTTTAGATTAAAGGTGAACCCTCATAGCTTATGGTATTCAAAGGTTAAATCATCACAAATCTTCAATTCTACAAGCTCCGGAAGGAGGTTCGGCGCGTGGATCTCGCGTGAAGCCGAGGATTCGGTGGACGCTTCGAGGAGTTGAGGCGTTGACGCTGCGAGGAGTTGCAGCAAGGTCGGTTGGTGGATTCCCATCGATCGAGGACCGGCAAAGATTACCATAAACAAGAAATCGGTAAATTGAGTCGTGTATTTTTGTCGAAATCACTTGTACTCAAGTTTTCTTATTGGATTTTCTTTGCGTGATCGGTCCCGTGGGTTCTTCACTCCGAATTGGAGTTTTCCCACGTTAAAATCTCGGTGTGCTGTTTTTAATTTCCGCTACTTTGTTTTAATTGTATCGAGATTTTCGAGTTTGCCGGATTTACACCTATTCACCCCCCTCTAGGTGTTACTTACCTTTTAGATTCTCGGGATCCATATCTCTCACCGAGTACTAGCAAGAAATTAAACACATGATACATATTGACGATATAAAAAAACATAGGAGATGTTCCGACGATTTCGATAAACTTCAACCCACCTCGACATGCTAGTCCAACTACGACGAGAAGTCGAAAAGAGAGGAAAACACGCGCTCGCCCGGCCTCCAACGGCGCAACCGCAAAGTCCACGCGCTCGAATGGCCCCCTGGCGCAACGTCGACATCGATCCGAGCTCAAGCCGTAGCCTTCACCAAGCACACAATTAAACTAGAGAGAGAGAGGGAAAGGATAATTGTCCTCAGCTGACCAAGTTGAGTCGATAAGCATAAAGAGGGAGTAGGTGGCGTATATATCCACCAACCAAAAAGATTGTTCTGCCCCTCACGAACTCAACATCCCAGCTGGAGTATCGGTACCAGCCCGATGCCGTACCGGTACTCAGCATCAATTATCGTAACCCGAGAGCAGCAGTTCGAAAAATACACTGGGGTATCGGTACTCCCCTACATGGTACTGGTACTCAATACCGAAAACTGCACTTTGCAGACTTCAATATCAAACTCTACTCTCGCGTCACATTGATTCCGTTTTGCGTCCATTTCGCACTAAAACGACTCCAACTTATTCCGACACTCTCTAGATGTGTCGCCAAGCCTCAGATGCTGAAATCACACAGGCTGCAGAACACCAGGGATACTACATCCAACACCAGTGTACTCCTGAACTGAGCGCTCCCCCTGCTGTAATTTCTTCAGGTCCTCTTCGAGTTTCTACTTCACGCTGTTTGGGAAATACGCCCCGTACAGCATTCCGCATAACTCATCCCACCTCATCTATAGCGCCACCAATCCTCGAGTTTCCCTCATCCTCCTTCATCAGGAGTGCCCATCGCTGGCCAAACAGTGTACTCCCAAATGCACCTGCTCTCGCTCTGGTATAAACAAGTCCTCAAATAATTTCTCCATCGCACTCACCCAGCCCTTTACAACCCAGGGCTCTGCGCAATTACAATCAAAACACGGCGGATCAAATCGACGAAAACGAGCAAGCCTCTCTGTCATCCGCTCCTGTTCAACGTCAGACATCTGCGATGCCTCTCTAGAGAAAGTAACAGGTACCGTAGGAACTGTCACTGGTGGGGGTACAACTGCGGCTGGTGCGGCCACGGGAATAGTCGGTGGTGGAGCTAACTGCTCTGGTGCTCTAGGCGCTGTGCTCGGCGGCGGTGTAAATGTTTCGCACATCCTCTATAACAGTGCCCCCTGCTGCCTCGTCGCCTCAGTTAGGGCAGCCAACTGCTCTCTCAGATCAGGGGGTGCACTCGGCCCTGCTTGCTTAGGCATCTCAGCTGGTGCGGAGAGGTTCGGCGTCGACAGTCGACCTCGACGTCGATACATGGCTATCTGAAATCAAAACAAGGGTCATATACAAAACACAATCACTCTCGACCCAATCATGCGAGTCTAAAAGGCCACTCCTGTTTCTCCTCAAAATTATGTCGTCTGCAGCCGACATAATTTTCTTGGCCGAAACAGACACTCCTTCAGTCACTCACTGCACTCTAGGAAGAGTTAAAACAATTCAATCGCTAACTTTGCGATAAATCACACCTCTCGCGTCTTGCCTTCCTAAGGTTTGCCAATCTTAAGGTTTTGTCACGCCCCGGGGTCCCTTTTAGTTTAAAAGGTAGCGGAAAAGCATCTGAAATTTTTTTTTTGAAAATCTGACCCCAGAGTGTGCCAGATCCGCCACAAATACAGGAGTTCCACTGTTCACACGGACAGAGTCTCCCCTGTATTTGCACGGCGTCACACAAGTACAAGAGTTCAATCATACAACAATCACAACCAGATGAACATACAAATAACCACAGAAATACATTCATACACCATTCACCACAGATTCACAAATATACATTCGATATTTAAATATAAATTCACATCTATCAGTTAAAATGTTTCCAACCACAGAAACAGATTTTGAAATACTAAGATACAAAATCCACAGAAAACCTTTTGAAAACTGTTCCCTACACAGGAACTTTTATCTTTTCAAAACGCTACCACGAGGGGTAGAAAACCATTTTCATTTCAAGAAAACACAAATTCCTTTATTACATTCCAAAACCAACTGAAAACTCAGATATCCAAATAGTAAAATAAAACTGAACCATAATATGTCTAAGTTAGTTATTTATTTAATCATGAAGAGTAAGGGTAGATAAACCAAACCACGGGACGGAAAGCTCTATCGTATGCTAGACCCGTTCCTCACCAGCTGTCCCACTCGGACCGGCTACGTCACCTGTAATGGGGGCGGGGGGTGAGAACATGTAAACATGTCTCCCCTCCCAGTGGGTACCGCAAGCCGAAGAAGGCGAGGGGTACTCACTAGTCACGGAGATAAACAAATATATGGATAATGGTAGTACAGTAGCTAAAATAAACAAGTACTGAAGTGTATATAAATGAACAACTACAGCTACTGTATGTATGCATCAACGGGACAATCAGTCCAAAAGTACCCAATCTGAACCCAATGCTCTCTTGGTCAGCACCGCAGACCTCAAGCCAATGCCACTACTACTCTCCAGTGCATATAACCCCTCTAGGGCTCACGGGTTGTCACCATTCAACCACTTTTCCGGAAAAGAACACTCCTTGCGGTGGATCAGACCGCCAGTGTTCGTGAAATGCGACGAGTATCGGGCGATCAATGCAATATGCTCAATGATCAACCGTCGGCAACCAGCCGACAATCCTGCCCCCCAGGGCCCATCGACCGCATGGGTCATCATGTAACCAAATCGACCAACCAGGTCACAAGTATGGAGTATGAAACTCGACCAACCAGGTCACAAGTAGGGAGTATGAAACTCGACCAACCAGGTCACAAGTATGGAGTATGAAACTCGACCAACCAGGTCATAGATACAACAAAGGAGAATCAACCAACCAGGTCACAAATATCACATGCTGAAGAAATCTACTCTACTCCTACACAAGATACTAAACATGGAAACAACCGAGTAGAGTAATACGAGAATAATATGGGTGCAAGGCTCAATATGTATATGATAAGCAATGTAAACAGTAAGGGTGGAAGGAACGTCACCGAGCGTGCACCACTGTACCGACGTCGGGTCGAAGTGCCCACCTGTACGTATCTGACGAAGGTCTCTCGACTGTGAAGACGGTGCGACCGAACCTACGAAAGGTCCAACGGGTTAAGATATAACCCACTGACATGTAATGCTAACTCACAACCCCCGCTCACCAGAACCACGACCGGTTTTCCAAAACCGATTACCGAATAAGCCGGAAGTCCCGAAAATCGCACCGAAACTTCATCGTCGCTCACCCGTCGTTTTCGAACCCTCAAAACGATGCGGGTGACCAGCCAACAAGGCTCAGCGACGCTACAATCAGCCACGAGACACCGTCGGATGAATTTCGAACCGAAACCGCGTTCTATCGGCGAATTTCGCCGAAAACGCTCCGGAAATCACTTTTCGATTTCCACAAGGGCTTGGGGCCTTGGACGATCAGTCCAGAGGTTATCCTCAGCCCAAACATGCTGCAAACAGCATCTACAACGAAGCAGAAATCCTAAAAGCCCATACCGATACATGAAATCGCATCATTTCATGTGATTTCTAGGCTTTTCTGGACCGTGCACGCAAACCGGAGGTCGATTAATCTGACCGTCGCACTCGCTGACAGGTTTCAGCATGTCGGAGGCCGTGCTCACCTTTCGGAGCACTGCCGGCCACTGCGGTGCGCGCACGAGCGACGTGAAGTTCTGATAAACTGCGCGCACAGCGCGAAGATCGCGACTAACTCACTAACCAGGGCATCTTTGCCGCTGTTGGAGGTGAGCACGATGTTCAGCACAAGTTGTAGATCATCGTGCTCACTTCCCGAAGTTTAGGAGGCTTATCGGATCACCGGAAAGGTGACCGGAACCTCGAAAAACAGTGCTGGAACATAAAATACCCTTACCAGACCCGAGGAGAGCTAGGGTTGGTCGCCGGCGGCCGGGAGGCGGGCGGTCCGGCCGGAGGAGGGTGCACTCGGTCCGAGAGGTCCGGGGAGGGTGCTGGCCGGCGGCGGGCGGCAACCAGTGGCGCGGCGGAGGAGATCGAGTCTACCCACTCCCTCTCGGGTTCAAATTTCCCGGCGGCGTGGCGGCGGCCGGAGAAGGTTGGAGCGGCGACGAACCGGTGGTGGAGGCCAAGGGGAAGGCGGTGCAACCCCTGGTGGGCGGCGGCGGCGTTTGGAAACCGAGCGGGCCCGACCTCCACGCCGGCGGCCAGGGCGTGCGCACAGGTTGGGCAGGGTGGAGGTGGGGCGGTTAGGGTTATCTAGATGATCATGGCAGCCAAAGGAACCCTGGAAAACCCTAGATGCCCCTTTATATACAAGGTGTCACTTTGCGAGGAACCCCTCCAAAGTCTAATATTTACATTCCAGCCCCTGCCAACGAGTGGATTATGCATATAGGTCCCTCGACATTCAAATTCGCGCAAGACCGCGCATAAAATATTGGACATTTTCGCGAATAATCGATTTTGCCAACTTGACCTCTCAGCAGACTTTTCACCATTCCTGAAGATCCGTCCGTCGGATTTCCGAACGGATTGCGCCAACGCGTTCAGCATGACTGGGGCATCGAATCTAGCATTTTATTTCGTCTGATTTGGTCTCCGATCAGCGACGAAACCTGCCCTCTCAATCTCTACCCATAAACCACTTATATTAATACATGTAATTTCCATTAAACCCCTTTTTCTCGACAACCGTGCATCAGAACCCAATTCCGTCAGTGCCATTGGGTCCAGAATGGTCGAGCCATTCGAAACGAGCTATTGAAGTCCTATATTCGGAGTTTGATGTGCACCAGAACCCTTCTCTATTCATTGGTTCATCCGGAAAATCGGAGTTACTATTCACTTAAGTCATCGGTTCGGGTCGCGTAACTTCTCCATTTTAGCTCATTTTTTTCTGAAATTTGACGAGTGCTTTAGTAATTATATTACACACAAAAACATCGTCAATCAAGGGTTTAATTTTATTTTTCCAAAAATTTCAGTTATTACAGGTTTCCTAGGTCCGAACGACCTAATTCTAAGCTCTGATACCAACTTAATCTGTCACGCCCCGGATTACATGTTTTCCCGGGCATGCCAACAGACCCGCCGTATACGTAGAACTTTTTCCTGCATACGAAACGATAGCTATACCTGTAATTAAATCAAGCTACAACTGCGACACGCTAGTCCAACTACGGCGAGAAGTCGAAAAGAGAGGAAAACACGCGCTCGCCCAGCCTCGAACGTTGCAACCGCAACGTCCACACGCTCGAACGGCTCCCCGGCGCAACGTCGACGTCGATCTGAGCTCAAACTGACCAAGTTGAGTGGATAAGCATAAAGAGGGAGTAGGTGGTGTATATATCCACCAACCAAAAAGACCGTTCTGCCCCTCACCAACTCAACATCCCAGCTGGAGTATCGGTACCAGCCCGATGTCGTACCGGTACTCAGCATCAATTATCGCAACCCAAGAGCAGTAGTTCGAAAAATACATTGGAGTACCGATACTCCCCTGCATGGTACCGATACTCAATACTGAAACCTGCACTTTGCAGACTTCAATATCAAACTCTGCTCTCGCGTCTCACTAATCCGTTTTGCGTCCATTTCGTACCAAAACGACTCCGACTTGTCCCGACACTCTCTAGATGTGTCGCCAAGCCTCAGATGCTAAAATCACACAAGCTGCAGAACACCAGGGATACTACACCATAAGATTTCAAAATCTTTTTTTGGGACACCTATTGGGACCATCAACCTCTCTTCTCTTTACGGTGTAGATGACGTAGATCTTTCTAGCCTCCACTCTCCCTTCTCTGTCGAGGAAGTTAAGCTGGCTATCTTCTCGTGTGCACCGGATAAGGCTCCGGGTTCGGATGGCTTCCTGATACTTTTCTACCAAAGATTCTGGAACATCCTTAAGGAAGACATTATGAATCTCTTTGAAAAATTTTACAGCGGGACTTCTGACCTGAGCGAACTATTGTAGCTGCATCGGGTGAGTGCCGGTACCCTGTGTGCGAGCTTGCGGGCTGAGAGGCCGAGTATCGGTAACCAAGTTGGGTATCGGTACTCCAGCTGTATTTTGAGTAGGTAAAAGGCATTTTGGTCCTTTGATGTGTCGATCAACCCAATGTTTATCCCCAGCCTTTATATTCACAGAGAGAGCATAGAAGCTGGTTCTTCTTCTCATTTCCTTCTCTCTCTCTAGTTGGTGGACTCGTACGTGGTTGAGGTCGCGACTCGAGCTCCGGAGGTTGTCGACTCGATCCGGAGGGCCGTTCAAGCGCGCGGGCGTCGCGGTTGCATCGTTGAGAGGCCAGGCGAGCGTGTGGATTCCATTCTTTCGACTTCTCGCCGTGGTTGGACGAGCTTTTCGAGGTGCGTTAATGTTTACCGAAATCGCCGGAATTCCTCCTAAGTACTAGTATCGTTGACATGTTCATTGGTTTTATTTCCTTGCTAGTACTTGAATTCATAAATTAGAGTATAAAATCTGAATTTGGAGTTAAGTTAATAGTTATATTCAAGTTGGACTTGGAATTGACTTAGGAGAAAACTATTTAATCCTACACTGTCATTTTCTAAAAGGCTACTAGATTTAGCTTTAGGAGCTATGGTTTGTTTGTATCGCTGTTGTTCATATACGGTGGATACCGAGATTAGTGTAAGATGAGTTTACGCTCGTGCTTGGATACCGAGCTTATTTTACAGTAGTGTGTAAACTGTTTCAGACTGTCGGATGCCGTCGTGGTTGACGGTGGACCCAGATTTTTTGCATTTTGCATCAGATTGTGCCAAGGGCACGTGAGTTTTGGTTGTTAGACCAGTTAGACCCATGTGCATTGATTACAACCTGTGAGAGCCTGATTGAGCTCGACAAAGACACGCTTGTATACTCGGTTGGGTCGTGCCCACAAGTGCCGCTCCAGAGTTTGGCTACGTGCTTTCTCGTTGATGTCGTAGTGTCCGGTTTGGACTTTGCTCTCCACCGGCAGCCCTCGGGGTGGTGTGCGGTGTAGCTTCGACAGACGAGACGGGTGCATTCATAGTCCCTAGTGAGTTTGGGTCAAATATTGCATTGTTGTTATATCTACAGATAGCCAGTGTTGGTTAGCGATAGTATAGTGGTATATAGCTGTAGGGTTTTCAGCTTTCCTTACATCTCTTGCACACTTTTCTATAGACTTGGTGGGTGAGTGGGTGAGCCGTTGAGGCCGATAACGGTACCCACTGAGGACTACTTTATTTTGCAGTAGTTCTCACACCCAGTTTCTAACGACCCAGCCCACTAGCAATAATAACTCGTTGGGCCCAACCACTGGCCCAAAATGCTTAAGCCCAATTTATTATTACTAGTGTCTAAGTCTATTATATACCCAATCACATTCCAATTCCTATCCGATGTGAGATTATTGGGGTGTGACAAACTCCTCCCGTTAAGGCCCTGACGTCCTCGTCAGTACAATCCAATCACACAGACAGCCCAAGACACCAGGCGATGTGAGACTCGTCTCGCTAGCCTTGTCATCCAAACCCTGATATAGCTGGTCACCTTGTCATTCAGATTCCGGCATAGCCTATCACCTTGTCTTTCCGACCCCGGCTCAGCCAAAACTCATCTCACACTTCCAGCTGGTGAACCGGCTCTGATACCAAATGTAACGACCCAGCCCACTAGCAATAATAACTCGTTGGGCCCAACCACTAGCCCAAAATGCTTAAGCCCAGTTTATTATTACTAGTGTCTAAGTCTATTATATACCCAATCACATCCACATTCCTATCCGATGTGGGATTATTGAGGTGTGACACAGTTGTTTACCCTTTTTGCAGAGCCTTCTTCTGCGGCTGCTGCTACTGTTGATTCTGACCGTGGAAAAGGAGTCGCGAGCTAGATCCCTTCCAGCTTTGTTGCAATGCTAGAAGAGTACCTTTCAGAGGTAGTTTTAGGCTTTCTTTGTATATACTGCGATGTTGTCGGGGTGCTCACTGGAGCGAGTTGTGTTGTAAACATTTTGTATGTACTGAAACCCCTCGAGGTTTTATATATTATCTTTTTTAGTTTAGCAGCTCTATACTACTGGTTGTAGTTTTGTTGTGATTGTAGGTGTAGCTATCACTTCGTGTACATGAAAAATTTCTATATATACGGCGGGTCTGTTGGTGTGCCCGGGGAACGTGTTAATCCGGGACGTGACAGATTATGTTGGTATCAGAGCTTAGCGTTAGGTCGTTCGGATCAAGAAATCTTAAGCTTGACAAACCTTAGGAAGGAAAGACGCGAGAGGCGTGATTTATCGCGAAAGTCGGCGATTTAGTTGTTTAACTTCTTCTAGAGTGGAGGGAGTGACCGAAGGAGAGTCTGTTTCTACCAAGAAAATTATGTCGGCTATAGACGACATAATTTTGAGGAGAAACAGGGGCGACCTTCTTGACTTTCGCCTAATTGGGTCGAGAGATGTTTTGTTTTGTATTTGACCATTGTTTTGATTTCAGGTAGCTATGTATCGATGGCGAGGTCGATCGTCGACGCGAAACCGTTACGCACCAGCAGAGATGCCTAAGCAGGCAGGGCCGAGTGCATCCCCCGATCTGAGTGAGCAGTTAGCTGCCCTGACTGAGGAAACCAGGCAGCAGGGGGCACTATTATAGAGGGTGTGTGAGACATTTACTCAGCCACCGAGCAGAGCACTAGAGCAGCCAGTACCACTACCGACTACTCCCATGGCCGCACCAGGCACAGCTGTACCCCCACCAGTGACAGTTCCTACGGCGCCAGTTACATTTTCTGGAGAGGCATCGCAGATGTCCGAGGGTGAGCAGGAGCGATGACAGAGTGGCTCGCTCGTTTTCATCGGTTTGATCTGCCGCGCTTTGATGGTAGTTGTACACAGCCCTGGGTTGTAGAGGTCTGGATGAGCACGATGGAGAAGTTATTCGAGGACTTGTTTATACTAGAGCGGGAGCACGTACATCTGAGAGTGCACTGTTTGGCAGGCGATGCACACTCTTGGTGGAGGAGGATAAGGCGGACTCGAGGGTTGGTGGCGCTACAGATGAAGTGGGTCGAGTTTTGTGGATCGCTGTACGGGGCCTATTTCCCAAACAGCGTGAAGCAAAAGCTCGAGGAGAACCTGAAGAAGCTACAGCAGGGAGAGCGATCAGTTCAGGAGTACCCTCACGAGTTTACTCGGCTTCTGAACTGTGTGCCGTTTGTAGCCCGGGATGAAGCCCACAAAGTGTATCTATATGAGGGGGGCTCGAGGCCAGAGATCTTCCGGTTGGTGCATGCGCAGAGGTTGAGGACCTTGGATGCGTCGATTGAGCAGGCGTTGTTGGTGGAGAAAGGAGATGTATCGATCCGTGAGTAGGTTCAGGTGATGGGGTAGAGATAGGATAGGAAGCGCCGGGTCCCAGATGATGGAGGGCAGTCAAGCAGCAGGCGTCCGCCGAGGCCTCCACGATCACGCTCTCATGGCCGTGGGTCTTTGGGGCGACAACGTTCTGGGGGACCTCATCAGCGAAGACAGTCGTAGGGGACTCCGCAGTGTGTGATTTGTGGGGGACCACATTGGTCCCGACAGTGTGAGAAGAAAGAGGGCCGATGTTATGGATGTGGACAGCCTGGACATATGAAGGCAGCTTCTCCCCGAGCAGCATCACTGGCACCTTCGACAGCGTCAGCTTCGTTGGCACCTCAGCAGACTTATGGAGTATCGCCGAGCTACGGTCAGGAAGATAGGGTGTCAGTGCCGCGACAGAACGAGCGGCGACAGCAGGCCTCGAGTGGCAGGGTGTATGCAGCCCTGGTGGAGGACTCTACAGCAGCCGACCGGGTGGTGGCCGGTATCATTTTGATTTATGGTATTAGATCTCGTGCATTATTTGATACCGGTGCATCACATTCTTTTATTAGCCGAGCATTTGCATCGTTACATGGTCTAAAGTTAGGACCGCTGTTACCGGCACGAGCGGTGCAGATTTCCGATCATGTGTTGCATGTGGCGGAGTGTTGTTGGGCTTGTCCAGTGCAGTTGGGCCCTTGAATTATGCCTGCAGACTTGTTGGTCTTAGAGCAGCTGCAGGACTTCGATGTTGTGCTTCTCATGGATTGGCTGGCGCGGTACTATGCGACGATTGACTGTGGAGCGAGGACAGTGATGTTCCGCTGGCCAGACCAGGAGGAGTTCACGTACAGAGGCTGCAGGAGTACGTTGTTTGCCATATGGATTTCGTCTGCGATGGCAAGACAGCTGATGAGTAAAGGATGCATCGCTTTCTTGGCGACTGTAGTAGAGGTGCCTACGGTGGCGTCGGGACTCGAGGATATCCCTATAGTCCGCGAGTTTTCGAATGTTTTTCCTCCGGAGTTGACGACTATGCCGCCGGATAAAGAGATTGAGTTTGTGATTGACGTAGTTCCTGGAACTGCGCCAATCTCGAAGGCACCCTACCGAATGGTGCCGGCAGAGCTGAGAGAGCTAAAGATGCAGTTTCAGGATTTGATGGATAAGGGGTATTTGAGACCCAGTGTATCGCCTTGGGGAGCGCCGGTGTTATTCGTGAAGAAGAATGATTGATCACTTAGACTGTGTGTAGATTACAGGGAGTTGAATAAAGTGACCAATCCTTTGTCGCGCATTGATGATCTATTCGATCAGCTGCGAGGATCTTGTGTCTTTTCGAAGATTGATCTCTAGTCAGGTTACCACCAGTTGAGGGTGAGGACCGAGGATGTTCCCAAGATGGCTTTTTGGACTCGGTACGGGCATTATGAGTTTATAGTGATGCCTTTTGGATTGACTAATGCCCCTGCCGCATTTATGGATCTGATGAATAGAGTGTTCAAGCTGTTCTTGGATAGATTCGTAGTTGTGCTCATAGATGATATTCTGATATACTCCGGAAGTGATGTTGAGCACCAAGGAGCATTTGAGGATAGTGTTACAGCTTCTGAGGGAGAAGAAGTTATATGCTAAGTTGAAGAAGTGCGACTTTTGGCTTCGGAAAGTTTCTTTCTTGGGCCATGTGGTTTCTACAGTTGGAGTGGCAGTTGACTCGAAGAAGATTGATACTATTCGGGATTGGCCCAGACCGACGATGGTTACCGAGGTGAGGAGTTCTCTTGGATTGGCTGGATAATACCGTCGGTTTGTGGAAGGCTTTGCGAAGCTTTCCACATCCCTCACTCGATTGACTCAAAAAGAAATTAAGTTCATCTGGAGTGAAGATTGTTAGAGGAGCTTCGATGAGTTGAGACAGAAGTTGATGTCGGCTCCCATCCTTGCCCTTCTAGTTGTGGGGTAAGGATTTGTGATCTATAGTTAAGCATCGCACAGCGGGTTGGGTTGTGTTCTGATGCAGCATGGTAGGATAATTGCTTATGCTTCTCAGCTATTGAAGGATTACGAGAAGAATTACTCTATGCATGACCTGGAGCTTGCTGCGGTGATTTTTGCCTTAAAGTTGTGGCGGCATTACTTGCATGGCGAGCATTGTGAGATTTTTATAGATCATAAAAGTCTCAAATATTTGTTTACCCAAAAGGAGTTGAACCTGAAGCATCGCCGATGGTTGGAGTTGTTGAAGGATTATGATATTAGTATTCAGTATCACCCCGGCAAGGCGAATGTGGTGGCAAATACGTTGAACAGAAAGTCAGTGTAGAGCTTGAGCATGATGATTACTCAGCAGAGGCCGTTACTAGAGGAGTTACAGCGGTTAAGGCTTGAGGTGGTATCCCCTGGGTCTACTGCGAGACTGATGTCCATGGTCTTGCAGCCTACTCACAGTGCTAGTATCGTCGACATGTTCAGCCCACTCACAGGTGGTATCCCCTGGGTCCCTTCTTTCGACTTCTCGTCGTGGTTCGACGAACTTTTCGATGTGGGTTAATGTTTACCGAAATCGCCGTAATTGCTCCTAAATTCTAGTATCGTTGACATGTTCATTGGTTTTATTTCCTTGCTAGTACTAGAATTCATGGGTTAGAGTATAAAATCTGAATTTGGAGTTAAACTAGTATTTATATTCATGTTGGACTTGGAATTGACTTAGGGAAAAACTATTTAATCCTACACTGTCATTTTCTAAAAGGTTACCAGATTTAGCTTTAGGAGCTATGGTTTGTTTGTATCGCCGCTGTTCATATGCCGTGGATATTCGGATTAGTGTAGGATGAGTTTACGCTCGTGCTGGGATGCCGAGCTTATTTTACAGTAGTGGGTAGATTGTTTCGGACTGTCAGGTGTCGTCGCCGTTGATGGTGGACCCACATTTTCTGTATTTTGTATTAGATTATGCCAAGAGCACGTGAGCTTTGATTGTTAGACCAGTTAGACCCATTTGCATTGATTACAGCCTGTAAGAACCTAATTGAGCTCGACAGAGACACGCTTGTATATTCGGTTGGGTCGTGCCCACGGGTGCCGCTCCGGAGTTTGGCTACATGCTTTTCCATTGATGTCGTAGTGTCTGGTTAGGAATTAATTTGCTCTACACCGGCAGCCCTCGGGGTGGTGTATGGTGTAGCTTCGACAGACGCGACGGGTGCGTTCACAGTCTCTAGTGAGTTTGGGTCAGAGATTGTATTGTTGTTATATCTACAGATAGCTAGTGTTGGTTAGCGATAGTATAGTGGCAAATAGCTGTAGGGTTTCCAGCTTTTCCTATTATCTCTTGCACACTTTTCTGTAGATTTAGTGGGTGAGCCGTTGAGGTCGGTGACGGTACCCACTGAGGACTACTCTATTTTGTAGTAGTTCTCACACCCAGTTGTTGACCCTTTTTGCAGAGCCTTCCTCTGCAGCTTTCAGACCGTGAAAAGGGAGTCGCGAGCTAGATCCCTTTCAGTTTTGTTGCAGTGTTAGAGCAGTACCTTCCAGAGATAGTTTTGGGCTTTCTTTGTACATACTGTGATGTTGTCGGGGTGCTCGCTAGAGCAAGTTGTGTTGTAGATATATTGTATGTACTAGAACCCCTCGAGATTTTATATATTATTTTTTTCAGTTTAGCAGCTCAATACTACTGGTTGTAGTTTTATTGTGATTACAGGTACAGTTATCGCTTCATATATACGAAAAATTTCTATGTATACGGCGGGTCTGTTGGCGTGCCCGGAGAAACATGTTAATCCGGAGCGTGACACTTATATATTGATAAACAAAAAATATTAAATTATAAATTTTTAAACTTACCTAATAAGTAAATTTTTGATTTATAAAGTGTTTGGGAGTGTGGGGTACATAAATTGTTTCAAGTAGCCAAATAAAAAATAAAAAAATAAAAAATTGTGCCGGCATGATATAGTGCCACGGCACCCACTCGTATAGTGCGCTGTCATGCGTGATACGCAGGTGTGTGCTGCAACACGGCGAAGGATTCCCCCAGTACTGTGCCTCCTTCTTGGGGGCACAGTATGTACCACTCCGTGCCCCCTTCTTGGGGGCATAGTATGTACCGCCCCGTGCCGTACGGTATGGGACGTGCTTGAAACATTATTCACTGATCAATTGGGCTGGTGTTAATTACATCCTACGTGTCATCCATCTCACGATGATCAATTGGGAGGGAGGTGACCTCTAAAAGGCAATATTACCATCTTCTGAAAAGTATCTACCGAAGATTGCGTATTCAAATGGGTGCGTTTTAAGCGTGCGCAAAATTTGCGGGTGGTCACACACGCCCGATCATTGTTATTTACAAGTGCTGATCAGATTTTTTGATTCAACACAGATAACTGTTTCAAAATTCTGAATTATTACTGTCGTGAATAAGATGACTATTTTTTTTTTTTTTTTGAGAAAAATATAGCTTGCTACCCGCTTCATTCATTAAAAATATGAACTGGATTACATGGTGAAGTAATAGACCTCAGTCGAGACGAAAAAAAAAAAAAAAAAAAAAAAAAAAAAAAAAAAAAAAAAAAAAAA
>NW_017890976.1:27606-28410 GCF_001540865.1 Ananas comosus
CATTAATTTTGAGATTAAATAATATAAATTTTAAAAAGTAAAAATTAAAAATTAAATTTTAAATTAAATTTTAAAATTAAAAATTTTAATTTTAATTTTTAAATTATAAAAATAAAAACATGGTGGACTTTAAATTTAAATTTTTAAATATTTAAATTTTAAATTTTTAAATTTTTGAATATTAAAATTTAAATTTTAAATTTTAAAATTTAAAATTTTAAATTTTAATTTTAAATTTTAAATTTTAGTTTTAAATCTTAATTATAAATTTAAAATGTCACGCCCCGGATTACTCGGTTCCCCGGGTTCGCTAACAGACCCGCCGTATACATAGATATTTCCTCTGTATACGAAGCGAAAAGTAAAGTATCTGTAATCATACAATACTACAGACAGTAGTATAGAGCAGTTAGGAGAAAATAAACCATAAATATAAACTGTGGTTCTATACATACATAGAATCCAATATACAAAAGCACTCGCACTGGCGAGAGTACAACATCTGTATATATAAACCAAAACTACACTATCTGCAGCGGTCCTCCACTAGCTCAGCAACTCGACTGGAAGGGCTCTAACTCGTGACGCCCTTGCCACGATCAAAATCAGCGACAGCAGTAGCCGAAGACGATGGCTCTGTAAAACAGTGAAAACAAAATGGGCGTGAGAACTACTGTAAAAACAAATAGTCCTCAGTGGGTACCGCCCTCAAACTCATCGGTGTAAGAACTGAGATTTTTTTGACAGTGCTACTAAACTCTCTGTTGATGATGTTTATGTGTGTAATTTAATTACATAAGCACT